>NC_042959.1:59135970-59435970 GCF_901001165.1 Salmo trutta
TTCTAGTGATTCTATTTATTATATGATGAGGATGACCGTAGAGATGATATCATTCCAGTGATTCTATTTATTATGTGATGAGGATGATCGTAGAGATGATATCATTCTAGTGATTCTATTTATTATGTGATGAGGATGATCGTAGAGAGGATATCATTCTAGTGATTCTATTTATTATGTGATGAGGATGATCATAGAGATGATATCATTCTAGTGATTCTATTTATTATGTGATGAGGATGATCATAGAGATGATATCATTCTAGTGATTCTATTTATTATGTGATGAGGATGATCGTAGAGATGATATCATTCTAGTGATTCTATTTATTATGTGATGAGGATGATCATAGAGATGATATCATTCTAGTGATTCTATTTATTATGTGATGAGGATGATCGTAGAGATGATATCATTCTAGTGATTCTATTTATTATGTGATGAGGATGACCGTAGAGATGATATCATTCTAGTGATTCTATTTATTATGTTATGAGGATGATCGTAGAGATGATATCATTCTAGTGACTCTATTTATTATGTGATGAGGATGACCGTAGAGATGATATCATTCTAGTGATTCTATTTATTATGTGATGAGGATGATCGTAGAGATGATATCATTCTAGTGATTCTATTTATTATGTGATGAGGATGATTGTAGAGATGATATCATTCTAGTGATTCTATTTATTATGTGATGAGGATGATCGTAGAGATGATATCGTTCTAGTGATTCTATTTATTATATGATGAGGATGACCGTAGAGATGATATCATTCTAGTGATTCTATTTATTATGTGATGGGGATGATCGTAGAGATGATATCATTCCAGTGATTCTATTTATTATGTGATGAGGATGATCGTAGAGATGATATCATTCTAGTGATTCTATTTATTATGTGATGAGGATGATCGTAGAGAGGATATCATTCTAGTGATTCTATTTATTATGTGATGAGGATGATCATAGAGATGATATCATTCTAGTGATTCTATTTATTATGTGATGAGGATGATCGTAGAGATGATATCATTCTAGTGATTCTATTTATTATGTTATGAGGATGATCGTAGAGATGATATCATTCTAGTGACTCTATTTATTATGTGATGAGGATGACCGTAGAGATGATATCATTCTAGTGATTCTATTTATTATGTGATGAGGATGATCGTAGAGATGATATCATTCTAGTGATTCTATTTATTATGTGATGAGGATGATCGTAGAGATGATATCATTCTAGTGATTCTATTTATTATGTGATGAGGATGATCATAGAGATGATATCGTTCTAGTGATTCTATTTATTATATGATGAGGATGACCGTAGAGATGATATCATTCTAGTGATTCTATTTATTATGTGATGGGGATGATCGTAGAGATGATATCATTCCAGTGATTCTATTTATTATGTGATGAGGATGATCGTAGAGATGATATCATTCTAGTGATTCTATTTATTATGTGATGAGGATGATCGTAGAGAGGATATCATTCTAGTGATTCTATTTATTATGTGATGAGGATGATCATAGAGATGATATCATTCTAGTGATTCTATTTATTATGTGATGAGGATGATCATAGAGATGATATCATTCTAGTGATTCTATTTATTATGTGATGAGGATGATCGTAGAGATGATATCATTCTAGTGATTCTATTTATTATGTGATGAGGATGATCATAGAGATGATATCATTCTAGTGATTCTATTTATTATGTGATGAGGATGATCGTAGAGATGATATCATTCTAGTGATTCTATTTATTATGTGATGAGGATGATCGTAGAGATGATATCATTCTAGTGATTCTATTTATTATGTGATGAGGATGATCGTAGAGATGATATCATTCTAGTGATTCTATTTATTATGTGATGAGGATGATCGTAGAGATGATATCATTCTAGTGATTCTATTTATTATGTGATGAGGATGATCATAGAGATGATATCATTCTAGTGATTCTATTTATTATGTGATGAGGATGATCGTAGAGATGATATCATTCTAGTGATTCTATTTATTATGTGATGAGGATGATCGTAGAGATGATATCATTCTAGTGATTCTATTTATTATGTGATGAGGATGATCGTAGAGATGATATCATTCTAGTGATTCTATTTATTATGTGATGAGGATGATCGTAGAGATGATATCATTCTAGTGATTCTATTTATTATGTGATGAGGATGATTAGGCTGATTATCATCATGACAACAATATTTGATCATAATGTCATACACATCCATGTTGACGTCAATGTTGACGGTGACGATGGCGCTGTTATACGTCGATGACGACTGACTGAGACACCAGACAGATCTCGACAGTGAAAAGCCCCTTCTCTTCTTCTCCCTTCAGACGGGACAGGGGCTGCACGCTGCAGCTAACAGGCAGGTTAGGTTCTCCATGGTGACTGAACATAGTGTACATTTCTCCTCACTGGAGAGGGAGGTGAGGTCTGGCTTCAAATAGTATTCGCAATCTTTCAAATACTCTTGAGTGTTTACTCTAGCCTGCCTGGAGTGCTAGGTGGGAGGTGTGTGCCCTTTTGAGACTTTTCTATTGGTTCCTTGCAACAGGCAAGCTCAATCAAGCACAGATTAAACGCAGAATTTAAAAATGATTTCAAATAGTATTTGAACTCAGGTCTGAGGCTGGGCTGTTGCTCTGTGGTTTAGCTCTGCAGCCGATAAGAACGGAGCGAGCGACGGAACAATGACATCGATTGTGTACTTAAAGCCTGTGGGTTGAGTGAGGAGTCATGCAGGTATGCAAACAGCCGTCAAAACTATGAAAACAAACAACTTTTGGATGTGGTTTGGTTTTATCTCTCTCTCCTGGAGCTCTTTGACTTGACAACCTGAGTGCTTCTCTAAAGACATCAGATGCGTTACTTTGTTTTAATCCCACAGTTCTGTTCTGGATAGCCTCCTCTCTCTGCTCACCACACTCAGTCTATACTAACATCTCAGACCAAACAACAAAGAGAAATACATGTCAGTCTAGAGAAGAATGTTGTATATTATTGTAGATGTTCTCTGTGTATTATTTTGTGTATTTTTTAACTGTCAATTGTAATTGACAGTGATTGCTGCCTCAGTTGAGTTTAAAACAAGTTTTAATGTATCTGCAGAGGGAGATGGACCCCTGTGGTTGTGTTAAGATGACGTCTACTTGACTATTGTACTGTACACATTCCACAGAGAGACAGCAATCTCTGAGTACCTTATCTGTCCAACCACTTAACCTAGGGGATGAGAGAACAGTCGCTGTGTCTGTCTCTGTGTAAATCTTCAAGAGATAAACCTCAACTGCTTCCCTTTGTGTGAAGACGAGACACCTCACCATGGGGGAGATAGAGATGAGAGATTCCCTTTCAACACAAAACAGAAACAAACAGACAGATGGCTTCCAGTTCCACGATCCTGCTACGTGCTCTCTGGGTTTCGCCATGAGGGACTCCTCTAAACTTTGAGTCAACCATTGATTGACTTGCTCTTTGGGGTTTAGGGGCAGGGTAAGTGTAAAGCCCTATGTGATAACTGCTGATGGAAAAAAAGGCCTTTGATTTTGAATTTGATTGACTGAACCGTGCTTCAGTTCAGACCAGAGATAGGCAGGAACCTGAGCATTAAAAGAGCCTCTGCTAAATCAGTGGTGATGCGTCACGTGGGGCAGGTGGGGCCGAGCCCACCAATATCCAGGAGATTTGCATGCAATTCTGTTATTTCATGTCACAACAATATAGCACATCAGTTAGCAAAAATGTTATTTTATTTAAACAATTGCTTGATAAAAATAAGCATATGTGGTCGCTTTCCCATTGTATTGTTGTTTTGGTAAATTTTCATTGAGTAAGGCAGCTCCAAAATGCAGTTGTTTTAGCCTCACTCTGCTTTCTGTGGTGGAGGGGCAGACAGAGAAAGCACAGAGTGTATGCGTTGTTGATCTTCTCTGGCTGCACGTGATTGGCTCAGGGTGCTGTCACTCATGGGGACACTACGTCACCGCAGCATCTGCTTGGAGAGCTAGCCAGCAAAAGCCCCTATTCTGTGCTCCATTGATTCACAGTAGAAGGGACCGCCCAAGAAGGCTCATTGTCATTGGCCACAGATAAATCAACGTCTTATGCTTTGATTGGCTGTTTAGGGGAGGAGGGCAAAAGAGCGTTTTGGGATAAAGACAGAGGTTTGATGGGGGTGTCATAATCCGCTTCATTCCTATAGGGGTGCGTGAGTGGCCCCCTGAACCACCCTCCTGTCCACCACGTCCCGCCAAACAGTCCACAGCTGCGTGAGCCACGTACCCCTAGACTGGGACGCTTCACTGGGGTCAGACTCTGGATGTGTCAGTAACGGGACCCTATTCCCTTTACAGAGCACTACGTTTTACTAGGGCCCTGGTCAAAAGTAGTGCACTATATAGGGATTAGGGTGCTATTTGGGACGCATGCTCTGTCTGGACTCTCACCATGTTCACAGCAGTGGAACAGCAACAGCCAGGGGATTTCTATGGCTAAACAACACTGTTGTACGATGCCTCAAATAGTGCACCTGTGGAATGGTATTGCGATGCAAAAATGCAGAAGTTGTTGAAGGTCATGTTGATGTACAGTGCCTTCAGAAACTATTCATACCGCTTGACTTATTCCTCATTTTGTTGTGTTACAGCCTGAATTCAAAACGGATTCCATATTTTGTTTTCTCATCCATCTACACACAATATCCCATAATGACAAATTGAAAACATGTTTTTAGAAATTTTAGCAAATCTATTGAAAATGAAATACAGAAATTCCACACCTGGATTGTGCAACATTTGGCAATGATTTTTTTTTATTCTTCAAGTTCTCTCAAAGTTGTCGTTGATCTTTGCTAGACAACCATTTGCAGGTCTTGCCATAGATTTCCAAGTAGAATTAAGTCAAAACTGTAACTCAGCCACTCAGGAACATTCACTGTCTCCTTGGTAAGCAACTCCAGTGTAGATTTGCCCTTGTGTTTTAGGTTATTGTCCTGCTGAAAGGTGAATTCATCTCCCAGTGTCTAAACCAGATTTCCCTCTAGAATTTTGGCTGTGCTTAGCTCCATTCTGTTTATGTTTTATCTTCAAAAACTCTTCAGTCTTTAACGATTACAAGCATACCCATAACATGACGCAGCCACCACTATGCTTGAAAATATGAAGAATGGTACTCAGTTATGTGTTTTTTTGGATTTGTCCCAAACTTAACACTTTGTATTCGGGACAGTATTACTTTAGTGCCTTGTTGCAAAAAGGATGCATGGTTTGGAATATTTCTTATTCTATACAGGCTTTCTTCTTTTCACTCTTCTCCCATCACAGCCATTAAACTCTGTAACTGGTTCTCAATAAACTCCTCTCTGGCAACTGAGTTAGGAAGGACACCTGTATCTTTGTAGTGACTGGGTGTATTGATACACCATCCAAAGTGTAATTAATAAATTAATACCATAAATTAAAACCATGCTCAACGGAATATTCAATGTCTGCTTTTTTTTACCCATATACCAATAGGTGCCCTTCTTGGTGATGTACTGGTACAGATAATTGTATGTGTGGGGTACAGAGATGAGGTAGTCGTTCAAAAATCATGTTAAACACTATTATTGCACACAGAGTGAGTCTATTATTTTACTTGTTAAGCACATTTTCTCTCCTGATCTTACAGTATTTAGGCTAACGAAGGGGTTGAATACTTATTGACTTTTTCTTTTTTAACCGCTTTTCATTTTGAATTCACTTTTTTTTGGTTTGTTTTTAAACATAATTCCACTTTGACATTATGGGGATATTGTGTTTAGGACATAAAAAAGTCAAGGGGTTTGAACACTTTCTGAAGGCACTGTATATGTTTTTTTGGAGGGCTGTCTTTTTGAGTGTTCTAGCTTGTACTATTGATAGGTTTGATCTCAAGTCGGTCTTTCTTGTATTGTTGCTGTGATGCGTTCCTCTCAGACATTCCTGCTCTGTTTTCTCACATCAGATTTATTCTGTGCTCTGTGACTCATTCTGTGCAGAGTGCAGGCAAGGTGTCTGCTGTGTGTTGGTTATAACATGGGATGGGGAGGTACAAGGGATGAGATGAAAGTGACAGAGTCACTCCAGAAGGGTCTCTTTGCTTAGAAACGCACACTGCCCCATTCATAAAGAGCTTCACTTCAAAGATCAAACACAGGCATCTCCGGTATGAACAGAGGAAACGAGGAGCCTTGTTTCTCATACTTGGGCTGTTTGTCCTAAATGGCTCCCTATTCACTATACAGTGCACTACTTTTGACAAGGGCCTATATGGATCTGGTTGAAAGTAGTGCACTATATAGGGATTAAGGTGCTATTTGGGACTCAGACTTGGTCTTCGATCCTCAATGGATCTCCTCTATTCATTCATAAACACACACAAACTCTCCACGCAACACTGAATTACTGAGTGATCCACCAGATCTGGAAGGTTCATTTCTCCCACTACTGATCTAGGCCCTGGCTGTATCTTTTTACTTTGAGCACTGCTGATTATACCCAAAAATATAATTACAAAGGAAAAGGCTATAAGCTGAATCATCGAACCTACTCTGTTATAATTCACGTTCCACCGCAGTTATCCCATTGGTAACAATATTTGTGTGTTAAATTTAAAGGAAGGAAAAAATAATTCTGATTGGATTAACCCTGATCTACCCCTCCCACTGACTATAGACTTTCTCCCTCTCTTTGTTCATTCAGAACCCTGACATATCCTGACAGACATATCCTCCTGGACCTACATGTCCTCTGCATTATCTCCCACATTATCTCCTCAGGCTGATTGGCACTTCTCTATGGCCATTATCAGATGGCTCAGCCAACCGGCATGCATGTGATCTGCTGCCCGCTGCTCATCCATGGTGATGATTCCGGAATGATCCATGGCATGATTCCGGAAATGGAGGCAGAATAAGTTGGTGCTGGTGGCGTCTTAGTTGTGGTACAACTCTTCCTTCTTCTTGTGTCTAGTCTCACCAAACCCAACCCAAACCACCACTCAGCCACCCAAACTAATCTCCAATATGAAAGCACACACTGGAGACCTTCCTGAGTGTTTTTCACTCTATGGGAGACAGTAGGCCCTTCACCCCTATTGTAGAATGAAGAGGAACAGTCCAAGTGGGGGCAGTGACTGTTAATTTCTCCACTGAGCGGAATCCTACATTTTTTTACCTCTTCAGGGGTCTCAGTAGTCACCATTCACCAGACCAGTAACAGAACAGCCTCTCTCTCTCTCTCTCTCTCTCTCTCTCTCTCTCTCTCTCTCTCTCTAATCTAATCTAATGTTTTGCTTTTCTCTCCCAAAGAACATGTCTTAATGGCTGACGTTGATGAATGCATGTAAGAGATCTGCTGCAGGTAGGATAGGGTTACAGGCTGAGCTAGGAGAGGGAGGAGGGGGGAGGTGAAGGGGAGGGGTGTTTGTGTTGTAGGGGCAGGATGTTTGTGTTCCAATGAGGCTTGACCCTGGGAGAAAGAGGCGGGGCCGCAGAGGGTTAGAGCATCCTCACAGAGAGGTCCTCAGAGCAGGTGAGGAGCAAACAGGACTTTGAGGGGGTCCAGGGGGTGTACTTGTACATCAAATCAATCAAATTGTATTTGTCACATGCTTTGTAAACAACAGGTGTAGACTAACAGTGACATGCTTATGTACAGCTCTTTCTTACAATGGAGAGTGAAAAGTATAGACAAAATGTAACTCATCAAAAAAATAAATGTCCTCTCACTGTCAACTGCATTTATTTTCAGCAAACTTAACATGTGTAAATATTTGTATGAACATAACAAGATTCAACAACTGAGACATAAACTGAACAAGTTCCACAGACATGTGACTAACAGAAATGGAATAATGTGTCCCTGAACAAAGGGGGGGGGTCAAAATCAAAAGTAACAGTCAGTATCTGGTGTGGCCACCAGCTGCATTAAGTACTGCAGTGCATCTCCTCCTCATGGACTGCACCAGATTTGCCAGTTCCTGCTGTGAGATGTTACCTCCCTCTTCCACCAAGGCACCTGCAAGTTCCCGGACATTTCTGGGGGGAATGGCCCAAGGCTACACCCTCCGATCCAACAGGTCCCAGACGTGCTCAATGGGATTGAGATCCGGGCCCTTCGCTGGCCATGGCAGAACACTGACATTCCTGTCTTGCAGGAAATCATGCACAGAACGAGCAGTATGGCTGGTGGCATTGTCATGCTGGACGGTCATGTCAGGATGAGCCTGCAGGAAGGATACCACATGAGGGAGGAGGATGTCTTCCCTGTAACGCACAGCGTTGAGATTGCCTGCAATGATGACAAGCTCAGTCCGATGATGCTGGGACACACCGCCCCAGACCATGACGGACCCTCCACCTCCAAATCCATCCGACCATCACCCCTGGTGAGACAAAACTGCGCTTGGTCAGTGAAGAGCACTTTTTGCCAGTCCTGTCTGGTCCAGCGACAGTGGGTTTGTGCACATAAGCGATACTGTTGCCGGTGATGTCTGGTGAGGACCTGCCTTACAACAGGCCTACAAGTCCTCAGTCCAGCCTCTCTCAGCCTATTGCAGACAGTCTAAGCGCTGATGGAGGGATTGTGCGTTCCTGGTGTAACTCTGGCAGTTGTTGTTTCCATCCTGTACCTGTCCCGCAGGTGTGATGTTCGGATGTACCGATCCTGTGCAGGTGTTGTTACACGTGGTCTGCCACTGCGAGGACGATCAGCTGTCCATCCTGTCTCCCTGTAGCGCTGTCTTAGGCGTCTCACAGTACGGACATTGCAATTTATTTCCCTGGCCACTTCTGCAGTCCTCATGCCTCCTTGCAGCATGCCTAAGGCACGTTCACGCAGATGAGCAGGAACCCTGGACATCTTTCTTTTGGTGTTTTTCAGAGTCAGTAGAAAGGCCTCTTTATTGTCCTAAGTTTTCATAACTGTGACCTTAATTGCCTACCGTCTGTAAGCTGTTAGTGTCTTAATGACTATTCCACAGGTGCATGTTCATTAATTGTTTATGGTTCATTGAACAAGCATGGGAAAGAGTGTGTAAACCCTTTACAATGAAGATCTGTGAAGTTATTGGGATTTTTAAGATTTATCTTTGAAAGACAGGGTCCTGAAAAAGGGACGTGGAATAAATACACAATGAGTAACGATTACTTGGCTATATACACGGGGTACCAGTACTGAGTCAATGTGCAGGCGTACAAGGTAATTGAGGTAGATATGTACATATGGGTAGGGGTAAAGTGACTAGGCAATAGGATAGATAATAAACACAAGTGTGTGATGAGTCAAAAGAGTTAGTGCAAAGAGCAGAGAGTCTGGGTAGCTATTTGGTTAACTATTTAGTAGTCTTATGGCTTGGGGGTTGAAGCTGTTCAGGGTCCTGTTGGTTCCAGACTTGGTGCATCGGTACCGCTTGCAGTGCGGAAAGCAGAGAGAACAGTCTGTGATTGGGTGGCTGGAGTCTTTGACAATCTTTAGGGCCTTCCTCTGACACCACCTGGTATGGAGGTCCTGGATGGCAGGGAGCTTGGCCCCAGTGATGTACTGCGCCATACACACTACTCTCTGTAGCGGGTGTCGGATGCCAAGCTGTTGCCATACGATGCGGTGATGCAGCCAGTCCAGATGCTCTGAATGATGCAGCTATAGAACTTTTTGAGGATCTGAAGGCCCATTAAGGTGCATCACAGTACAGAAACAGGCTCCTACCCTATGGGTCATTCTGGCTTGGACAAGGTTTACACATGATCATTAGTACTGATAATTACATTGTTCTCGACAATTTCATTGTTTACATTTACTTTTTCTCTTGCGAGCGTATATGGAGGGGTGATCTCCATTTCCTCTTCACTTGGGGGAGATACAGTGTGACATTACAGTACAGTTCTTCTTTCAGTCATAGACAGTCATAAGACTAAGTGCTTTGTGTCTAAACCACATGAAGAGAGAGAGAGATGTCCACGGACAAGACAATAGAGAGGATCCCTATAGTTATTAGGAACATTCCCTGGATAAAGGAGAGCAGGAGACAGAAACAAAGGCATAATGTGCTTTGATATTCCCTGGATTTGGGCACAGAATCAACATGTAGCTGAACACAGAGCGAGCAGGGGTCGTCTTTGTGGTTGGATGGTTTGCATCAAATTCAAAACAGGCACTGACTTTAGACAGTACAAATAAGCAACTGCAAAATGTGTGTGGCTGGGAAAAATTGTTAGGAAAATCAAAAATGATCCCCTAGAAAGGACTAAAATTACCAAAATGAGACAAAAATTCTCTGAAAGTACAGAGGTATGCAGTTTCCTTTGTGGTCTGTTGATAACTCAAAAGGATAAAGTTTTGGTTCAGGTTTTTTGTAGATAGAGGTGATGGTAAATTGAATTTGTTGTTTTACTGTAATACTACACAGGCCTCTCCAATTTAAATGAATGTGGATGAATTAATGAATTGATGAATAGATGACTGACTGACTGAAATGTTTCACATACATTGCATATCTCTGTCCCATAACTGTTCAAATCCTTCTTTCCTGGAACTGTGAAGTCACCTACCCTGAAGCAGTCGACCCCCACCCCACAGATGCACCAATTCAGCCATACATGGGTCAGCTGAACCTCTAAGAGGGGAAATTGAAAAGTAATTCTTCACATTTCCCCTTTAAAGTAGCCTCTGTCTTTCCATGGTCCTCTGGCAATGTTACAAAAATGTCCACACATGGCCCACTCCAGAGGGGCTGGCGTTTATATGGGCTTTATATTGGATTTATCTGAAAAATGATGCGGAGTAGCTGTGCCAGCCAAGCCCAAGTTTTCTGTTTCCAAAATTGCAAGCAGGTGTTCCTTCCTTCCTCCATCCATCTCTCTCTTCTCTTCCTGCACCGCTCCATGTCCCCCTGGCCTGTGTAATTGCGGAACATAAGTTCACAGTGTACCAAAACCTTTTAAAATGTTTACTATTTATAATCTAAACATAGGTATGTTGTTTCTGATATGCATGTGACATGCACACAAACAGGTGGTAGTAAATTAGATTATTCTCTCTCTTTCTTCTGTTTCTTTCTATTCTTGGAAGGAAAAAACCTGTGGGAGAAATGCGAGTGGACGATGTGGCATTTAACGGCTATCCAGACAGGGATGCAGGTGATTTACAACCAAAGTGAAGGGGTATAAGAGGTAAGCATTCCACAGGCTTTACTACACTTCAGAGGAGAGTGGAGGGAGGGGGAACACACCCACAACACAGCCTAGACCAGCCTAGAACTTCTCTAATTGAGGCTGCAGTAGCAGTAAGAGAGAGACACAGAGAGAGAGAAAGAAACACAGAGAAAGAGAGACAGAGAGAGAGAGAAAGAGAGAGACACAGAGAGAGAGACAGACAGAGAGAGAGAGACACACACACACATAGAGAGACACAGAGAGAGAGACACAGAGAGAGAGAGAGACACAGAGAGACACACAGAGAGAGAGACACAGAGAGAGACATATGGAGAGAGAGAGACAGAGAGAGAGAGAGAGAGAGAGAGAGCGAGAGAGAGAGCGAGCGAGAGAGACACAGAGAGACACACAGAGAAAGAAACAGAGAGAGACTCAGAGAGAGAGAGAGAGAGAGACAGAGACAGACATATGGAGAGAGAGAGCCATACAGAGAGAGAGAGACATACAGAGAGAGAGACATACACAGAAAGAGACACAGCGAGAGAGACACAGAGAGAGACATATAGAGAGAGAGACATACACAGAGAGAGAGAGAGAGAGACACACAGAGAGCGCGAGAGAGAGATAAACAGAGAGAGAGAGAGAGACTCTCTCTCTCTCTCTCTCTGTTTATCTCTCTCTCGCGCTCTCTGTGTATGGCGCTCTCTGTGTATGTCTCTCTCTCTCTCTCTGTGTATGTCTCTCTCTCTCACACAGAGACAGACAGTGAGATACACTCAGACAGACAGTGAGATATATGCACAGGCAGACAGTGAGATAAACAGAGAGAGAGAGAGAGAGAGAGAGAGCAGGGAGAGAAAGAGATACATTGAAAGAGAATAAAGCAAATTGAATTGATAGGCAGAGCGAAAGAGATTGACAGAGCCTGTGTAGTGTAGGGGTTTCCCTGTCGAGTGAGAGAAAGAGGTGAAATGTGTGAGTCTCCTCTTTAGTATGCCCTGAGGGTACAGCTGTAATAACCTGCTGGGTTACCTGGTCTTTGTGTTAACAACATGCTGAGAATACATCTCATCAAAGCCTGCACAAAGCCTGTGTTGTTGTATTCAAACTAACCAAGCTGACAGACACACTTAACCTGCCTTACTTCACTTTCTCTAGCCCTTCTGATCCTCTGTCTATCTCAGTTTGTTTTCCAGTCATTTTGTATATCTGTGTCCAATACTTTTCACATTTTCTGCCGCTCGTTCTGCAAGGTCATTTAACCTTCTTCAAAACTGTGAATCATAACTGGGTATGGGACGGTTTGGAACCAACACTTTCAGAAAAGGAAGACTATCATCTCCTATCTTTCTTTCTTTCCCTCTGTCCTCCTTTTTTAAATCTCCATCCCTCTGTCCTCCTTTTTTAAATCTCCATCCCTCTGTCCTCCTTTTTTAAATCTCCATCCCTCTGTCCTCCTTTTTTAAATCTCCATCCCTCTGTCCTCCTTTTTTTAAATCTCCATCCCTCTGTCCTCCTTTTTTAAATCTCCATCCCTCTGTCCTCCTTTTTTAAATCTCCATCCCTCTGTCCTCCTTTTTTAAATCTCCATCCCTTTGTCCTCCTTTTTTAAATCTCCATCCCTCTGTCCTCCTTTTTTAAATCTCCATCCCTCTGTCCTCCTTTTTTAAATCTCCATCCCTTTGTCCTCCTTTTTTAAATGTCCATCCCTCTGTCCTCCTTTTTTAAATCTCCATCCCTCTGTCCTCCTTTTTAAAATGTCCATCCCTCTGTCCTCCTTTTTTAAATCTCCATCCCTCTGTCCTCCTTTTTTAAATCTCCATCCCTCTGTCCTCCTTTTTTAAATCTCCATCCCTCTGTCCTCCTTTTTTAAATCTCCATCCCTTGTCCTCCTTTTTTAAATCTCCATCCCTCTGTCCTCCTTTTTTAAATCTCCATCCCTCTGTCCTCCTTTTTTAAATCTCCATCCCTTTGTCCTCCTTTTTTAAATGTCCATCCCTCTGTCCTCCTTTTTTAAATCTCCATCCCTCTGTCCTCCTTTTTAAAATGTCCATCCCTCTGTCCTCCTTTTTTAAATCTCCATCCCTCTGTCCTCCTTTTTTAAATCTCCATCCCTCTGTCCTCCTTTTTTAAATCTCCATCCCTCTGTCCTCCTTTTTAAATGTCCATCCCTCTGTCCTCCTTTTTTAAATCTCCATCCCTCTGTCCTCCTTTTTTAAAATCTCCATCCCTCTGTCCTCCTTTTTTAAATCTCCATCCCTCTGTCCTCCTTTTTTAAATCTCCATCCCTCTGTCCTCCTTTTTTAAATGTCCATCCCTCTGTCCTCCTTTTTTAAATCTCCATCCCTCTGTCCTCCTTTTTTTAAATCTCCATCCCTCTGTCCTCCTTTTTTAAATCTCCATCCCTCTGTCCTCCTTTTTTAAATGTCCATCCCTCTGTCCTCCTTTTTTAAATCTCCATCCCTCTGTCCTCCTTTTTTTAAATCTCCATCCCTCTGTCCTCCTTTTTTAAATCTCCATCCCTCTGTCCTCCTTTTTTAAATCTCCATCCCTCTGTCCTCCTTTTTTAAATCTCCATCCCTCTGTAAACTGTGTGTCTCTCTGGAGCTCTCAACTCCACCGTGAATAACTGGTCTCTCTCCTTCTCTACTACCCTCTCGTGGCCCTGAGGAACTCAAACAACCTCTTTGCTCCTAGATAACCACCTCTCTCTCTCTTTCTCCCTCTCTCTCCCGCTCTCTCTCTCTCCACTGCTCCCCCCATTCCTACCTCACTCCCTCCCTTCCTCTCAATTTGTCTTCACATATCTGGGTAAAGCTCTCCAAAAAGCACTTGCCAGATCTCAAGGGTTTGGAAAGCTCTGGTCTTTTTCCACCCCTGTACCGTGAGATTGATGGGCTGCCTAAGTGCTCTGATTTCCTCCAGTTATTAAACACATTCATCACACGCCTTCCTCTCAATTATTAAGATGAGAGAAAGAGAGAAAGAAAGGTATAGAGTTGATAAGTCAGTAAGTGCTGTATGGCAGGGCTGCTGCTGAGGCTCGCCCGGCCTCGCTCGCCCGGCCTCGCTCGCAGTGATTAAATAGCATTTAAGAGGGCCATGCAGGCTTCCTCTCATTCTCCTCCTGTTGCCCTGGCCTGGGATGGGAATGTGATGCTGCATTTCACATGAAGGAGAAGCTATCATCAGGATGTTTATGTATCTTAACGTCAGGTCCAACTTCAGACTTATTACATAATTTTATCGGGCCCGGCCACTAATTCAACCTGTGATTAATTGCTGGGTTGATTGAGTGTGTGTGTGAGTGTGCTGGGTTGATTGAGCCTGTGAGGAGAGTTTGCTGTCTGCCTCATTTCCTTTAGACTACTCAGGCACAGTGTTCTTTTTTCATTAACACCAGCCAGACCTGGGTTCAAATACTATTTGAAATGAATGAAAATACTTAAGCTGTGCCTGATTGAGTTTGCCTGGCACAATGAAACCAATAGAATAGTGCCAAAACCTGCCCAACGGGCACTCCAGACAGGCTGAAGCAATAGCTGAAAGTATTTGAAAGATTTCAAATGGTATTTGAACCCAGGTCTGAGACAAGCACAGGTAGAGTATTGGGTTTTAATGAGATGCTGAACTAGACTAGTGCCTTAAATAGATGATGTAGTCATATTTTAAACAAGTGACATATGCTGGAAGCAATTAATACTATGTTTCTCCAAATGCTTCAACTGCCATTCATGTAAATGGTGGATATTTTAAAAGAGCTGGTTCAGGTCATCTGAACGTTAATATATCAAAGTGTTTTTTTAAGGGCAGCTGCAGCTACAGTATTTTCTGTATGAACCGTTGCTCCACTTTATGAAGTTATTTACATTTAGCATCAAGTTAAATCAAATCAAATTGTATTAGTCACATGCGCCGAATACAACAGTGAAATGCTTACTTATGAGCCACTAACCGACAGTGTAGTTTCAAAAAATATGGATAAGAATAAGCGATAAAAGTAACAAGTAATTAAAGAGCAGCAGTAAAAAATAACAATATATACAGGGTGGTACCGGTACAGAGTCAATGTGTGGGGGCACCCGTTAATTGAGGTAGTATGTACATGTAGGTAGAGTTAAAGTGACTATGCATAGATGACAACATAGAGTGGCAGGTGTGGAGGTGTGGATAGGGGGGGGGGAGCAATGTGAATAGTCGGGGTAGCCATTTGGCTAGATGTTCAGGAGTCTTATGGCTTAGGGGTAGAAGCTGTTTAGAACCCTCTTGGACCTAGACTTGTGCTCCGGTAATGCTTGCCGTGTGGTAGCAGAGAGAACAGTCTATGACTAGGGTGGCTGGAGTCTTTGACAGTTTTTAGGGCCTTCCTCTGACACCGCCTGGTATAGAGGTCCTGGATGGCAGGAAGCTTGGCCCCGGTGATGTACTGGGACGTTCGCACTACCCTCTGTAGCGCCTTACAGTCAGATACCGAGCAGTTGCCATACCAGGCAGTGATGCAACCAGTCAGGAAGCTCTCGATGTTGCAGCTGTAGAACCTTTTGAGTACCTGAGGACCCATGCCAAATATTTTCAGTCTCCTGAGGGGGAATAGGTTTTGTTGTGCCCGCTTCACGACTGTCATGGTGTGCTTGGACCATGTTCGTTTTTTGGTGATGTGCACACCAAGGAACTTGAAGCTCTCAACCTGCTAGAATGCAGCCCCGTCGATGAGAGTGGGGCGTGCTCGGTCCTCTTTTTCCTGTAGTCCACAATCATCTCCTTTGTCTTGATCACGTTGAGGGAGAGGTTGTTGTCCTGACACCACACGGCCAGGTCTCTGACCTCCTCCCTATAGGTTGTCTCGTTGTTGTCGGTGATCAGGCCTACCACTGTTGTGTCATCTGCAAATGTAATGATGGTGTTGGAGTCGTGCCAGGCCGTGCAGTCATGAGTGAACAGGGAGTACAGGAGGGGGCTGAGCACGCACCCCTGAGGGGCCCCTGTGTTGAGGATCAGTGTGGCATATGTGTTGTTACCTACCCTTACCACCTGGGGGCGGCCCGTCAGGAAGTCCAGGATCCAGTTGCAGAAGGAGGCGTTTAGTCCCAGGGTCCTTAGCTTAGTGATGACCTTCGAGGGTACTATGGTGTTGAACGCTGAGCTGTAGTCAATTAATAGCATTCTCACAGAGGTGTTCCTTTTGTCCAGGTGGGAAAGGGCAGTGTGGAGTGCAATAGAGACTGCATCATCTGTGGATCTGTTGGGGCGGTATGCAAATACAGTGGGTCTAGGGTTTCTGGGATAATGGTGTTGATGTGAGCCATGGCCAGCCTTTCAAAGCACTTCATGGCTACAGACGTGAGTCGATAGTCATTTAGGCAGGTTACCTTAGTGTTCTTGGGCACAGTCACTATGGTGGTCTGCTTAAAACATTACATACTTGGACAGGGAGAGGTTGAAAATGTCAATGAAGACACTTGCTAGTTGGTCAGCGCGTGCTCGCAGTACACATCCTGGTAATCTGTATGGCCCTGCGGCCTTGTGAATGTTGACCTGTCTAAAGGTCTTACACACATCGGCTGCGGAGAGAGTGGTCACACAGTCTTCCAGTACAGCTGTTGCTCTCATGCATCTTTCAGTGTTATTTGCCTCAAAGCGAGCATAGAAGTAGTTTAGCTCGTCCGGTAGGCTCGTGTCACTGGGCAGCTCTCAGCTGTGCTTCCATTTGTAGACTGTAATGGTTTACAGGCCCTGCCACATCCGACGAGCGTCAGAGCTGGTGTAGTACGACTCGATCTTAGTCCTGTATTGACGCTTTGTATGTTTGATGGTTTGTCGGAGGGCATAGTGGGATTTCTTATAAGCTTCCGGGTTAGAGTCCCTAAAGCGGCAGCTCTAGCCTTTAGCTCAGTGCAGATGCTGCCTGTAATCCATGGCTTCTGGATGGGGTATGTACGTACGGTCACTGTGGGGACAACGTCATCGATGCACTTATTGATGAAGCCAATGACAGATGTGGTGTACTCCTCAATGCCATTGGAGGAATCCCGGAACATATTCCAGTCTGTGCAAAACAGTCCGGTAGCTTAGCATCTGCTTCATCTGACCACTTTTTTATTGATCTAGTCACTGGTGCTTCCTGCTTAATTTTTTGCTTGTAAGCCGGAATCAGGAGGTTGGAATTATGAGCAAGAGAGGATGGCTTTCATTTAAAATCAATTGCTCAGTTTCTATTATAATCAGAGTGATATTACTGGAACAACATTTACAGCATATTAATGCTTGAGTAACTCCCCTTATGGCAATCTCTCTCTCTCTCTCTCTCTCTCTCTCTCTCTCTCTCTCTCTCTCTCTCTCTCTCTCTCTCATGCCCTTTCTCACCTTCTCTCTCTCTCTTTGTCTCTCTCTCTGTCAGTGATTTTCATTTGCTCTTTGTGGCCTGTTTGCCATACATTCTGCAGCCTTCCATGAGCGCAATTTATAGATTTTATTACATTTCTTAAGACTTATGCCTTCAGCACTGTCGGATCAGGTTTGTTAAACGCAGGACACACACACACACACACACACACACACACACACACACACACACACACACACACACACACACACACACACACACACACACACACACACACACACACACACACACACACACACACATACACACATGTATCAGTTCCATCTGACTGTTCAATTCAGGGCCATGATGGCCAGAAGCAGCCTGGTCTAATTGAAGTCTAGGCCCTCAGTTTGATGGAAGGTAATGATACGTAGTATCTACTGCTTCTTTGATCCAATCAGGAAACTCAGCGGGACATGTCCCTTCCAACCACTGCCAGAAAGAATGTCTGCTTCTCATACTTTTGAAAATACACCAGATTGGTTCTGTTTTTTGATTACCACATGTTTAACAGTTTCTCTTGGACTGCCTACTAGCGTTGCCTGCCTCTCACTACAAAGTTCTCCTCTTGCAACAATTGACTCTGTGTTTCAGCTCTCAACATGCCAACACCCGCTCCTGCGACCAGTCAACCTCCATGGCGATCTCTCTCCGCTTTCTCCTCTCTCTCCCTCTCTCTCTGTCTACCACTCTCTCTCTCTCTCTCCCTCTCTCTCTCTTGCTTTCTCTCTTTTGCTACTTATGTCTGCCACTCAAGCAGAGCCTCGTATAGTCATCACCTCCCTACATAAAGCTCTGGGTGGTCAAACAGAGCAAGTAGGGGGAATCTGGAGCATCAGAGAGACAGGGAGAGAAAGAGGGAGAGAGACGAAGAGGGGAGACTACTGGGTGTATGTGTGAGAGAGAAATTGAGAGAGCTGGTGAGGGAGATGGAGAGAGATATGGATGGATAGAGTGAGAGATAGAGGCCACAGAGAGGGTGTTGAGTCAGAGAGCATCCTGTTGTTTCACACTACGGGAATGTGAATGTCTGTCTGTGTGTGAGTCCCTGGGACCTGCAGATGACCTGGTGTGTTAATGTAGCCGACTCTGGAGAAGATTGATTTCATTCAGCAGGCCATTACACACTGTCCATGAGAACATGCTCTCACACAAACACAGGTTGCCCCGAAACCCACCTCAAGCCACCGTCACCATCGCAATGTCTTCTGAACTCTTTGATCTTCATTTGACGTGAGGGTGACACATAAAGTATAAAGCGCCCAGGGTGGTACTAAAGACTGGAGAGGGAGTGGCCTGTCCCATCCAACCACAGAGCAGCTGTTTCATAAAAGACATCCATAAAGTCTTCATGGTCCGCACATGCTTAGTACACCACATCATCACAACAACCAAAACAGATGGTAAATGTTTTACTACTGAAATAAACCTGGATTGGGAGTTCTGGCGATATAAAGAATGAATGGGTGAAATTAAGAAAAAGGTTTGCGCAGCGATCAGCTGTGAGTCTTTCTGGGTAAGTCTCTAAGATCTTTAAACACCTGGATTGTGAAACATTTGCCAATTATTGTTTTTCAAAATTCATTGCTAGACAACCATTTTCAGGTCTCGACATAGATTTTCAAGTACATTTAAATCAAAACTGTAACTCGGCCACTCAAGAAAATTCACTGTCTTCAGTGTAGATTTGGCCTTGTGTTTTAGGTTATTATCCCACTGAATGGTGAATTTGTCTCCCAGTGTCTGGTGGAAAGCAGACTAAACCAGGTTTTCCTCTAGGATTTTGCCTGTACTTAGCTCTATTCTGTTTCTTTTTTTTATCCTGAAAAACTCCCCAGTCCTTAACGATTACAAGCATACCCATAACATGATGCAGCCACAACTATGCTTGAAAAGGCCAGCATCCAGCATCCAAAACTGGTGTTTTGCAGGCACTATTTAATCCAGTTGATGACTTGTGAGGCGTCTGTTTCTCAAACTAGACACTCTGATGTACTTGTCCTCTGCTCAGTTGTGCACCAGGGCCTCCCACTCCTCTTTCTATTCTGGTTAGAGCCAGTTTGCGCGGTTCTGTGAATGGAGTAGTACACAGCGTTGTACGTCATCTTCAGTTTCGTGGCAATTTCTTGCATGGAAAAGCCTTAACTTCTCAGAACAAGAATAGACTGACGAGTTTCAGAAGAAAGTGCTTTGTTTCTGGCCATTTTGAGCCTGTAATCAAATCCACAAATGCTGATTTTAATTTAATTACATTTTTATTTCACTTTTATTTAACCAGGTAGCCCAGTTCAGAACAACTTCTCATTTACAACTGCGACCTGGCCAAGATAATGCAAAGCAGTGCGACAAAAAACAACAACACAGAGTTACACATGGGATGAACAAAAGTACAGTCAATAACAATAGAAAAATATATATACAGTGTGTGCAAATGAAGTAAGGAGGTAAGGCAATAAATAGGACATAGTTGCTAAGTAATTACAATTTAGCAATTTACACTGGAGTGATAGATGTGCAGATGATGATGTGCAAGTAGAAATACTGGTTGTCAAAAGAGCAAAAAAAGTAAATAAAAACAATAGAGGTATGTAGTTGGATGGGCTATTTACAGATGGGCTGTGTACAGCTGCAGCGATCGGTGAGCTGCTCAGATAGCTGATGCTTAAAGTTAGTGAAGGAGTTATAAGTCTCCATCTTCAGCGATTTTTGCAATTCGTTCCAGTCATTGGCAGCAGAGAACTGGAAGGAAAGTCAGCCAAAGCAGGTGTTGGCTTTGGGGATGACCAGTGAGATATACCTGCTGGAGCGCGTGCTACGGGTGGGTGTTGTTATGGTGACCAGTGAGCTGAGATAAGGCAGAGCTTTACCTAGCAAAGACTTATAGATGACCTGGAGCCAGTGGGTCTGGCAATGAATATGTAGCGAGGGCCAGCCGACGAGAACATACAGGTCGCAGTGGTGGGTGGTATATGGGGCTTTGGTGACAAAACGGATGGCACTGTGATAGACTGCATCCAATTTGCTGAGTAGAGTGTTGGAGGCTATTTTGTAAATGACCTCGCCGAAGTCGAGGATCGGTAGGATAGTCAGTTTTACGAGGGTATGTTTGGCAGTGACAGTGAAGGAGGCTTTCTTGCGAAATAGGAAGCCAATTCTAGATTTAATTTTGAACCGTCCAGAGTAGTGATGCTAGTCGGGTGGGCGGGTGGGGGCAGCGATCGGTTGAAGAGCATACTAGCGTTTCAGAGCAGTTGGAGTGTTGTATGGCATTGAAGCCCATTTGGAGGTTTGTTAAAACCTCTTTGGGCTTGGTGTCTCGCTGGCGTGCCACTACGACAACATCCGGTGAAATTGCAGAGCGCGAAATTCAAAATACAAAAATCGTAATATTAAACATTCATGAAAATACAAGTGTCAAACATCATTCTTTAGCTTAGAATCTTGATAATCAAACCGCTTTGTCCGATTTACAATAGGCTTCATGGCAAAAGCATAGCATTTGATTGTCTGAGGACAGCGCCCTGCATAGACCCGCATAAAAATATTTTTCAAACCAGCAGAGGCGTCACAAAAATCAGAAATAGCCTTAAAATAAATCACTTACCATTGAAGATATTCCTCTGTTTGCAATCCCAAGGGTCCCAGCTACACAACAAATGATTGTTTTGTTCGATAAAGTCCTTCTTTATATCCCGAGAAAGTCTGTTTAGTTGGCACGTTTGATTCAGTAATCCACCCGTTCAACTCGTTCAACATGCAGACAAAGGAATCCCAAAAATTACAGGTAAACATCGTCCAAACAAGTCAAACAAAAAACAAGCCTGAAACCTTTTATAAAGACTGTTGACATCCAGTGGAAGCCATAGGTACTTCAATCTGGGTCCTTTCTGGTTGGAAAGTCAATAGGCCAACAGGAATGGCCTGGGAGCTCAAAAAAAAACATTCCGGATGGATTTTCCTCGGGTTTTCGCCTGCCATATCAGTTCTGTTATACTCACAGACATTATTTTAACAGTTTTAGAAACTTCAGAGTGTTTTCCATCCAATTCTACTAATTATATGCATATCCTAGCTTCTGGGCCTGAGTAACAGGCAGTTTACTTTGGGCATGTCAGACAGACGGAATTCTGGATACTGCCCCCTAGTCAGAGAGGGTAACATAGTGTCCAAAGAAGGGCCAGATGTATACAGAGTGGTGTTGTCTGTGTAGAGGTGGATCAAGGAATCACCCGCAGCAAGAGCGACATCATTGATATATACAGAGAAAAGAGTCGGCCCGAGAATTGAACCCTGTGGTACCCCCATAGAGACTGCCAGAGGTCCGGACAACAGGCCCTCCGATTTGACACACTGAACTCTATCTGAGAAGTAGTTGGTGAACCAGGTGAAGCAGTCATTTGAGAAACCAAGGCTGTTGAGTCTGCCGATAAGAATACGGTGGTTGACAGAGTCGAAAGCCTTGGCCAGGTCAATGAAGACGGCTGCACAGTACTGTCTTTTACCGATGACGGTTATGGTGTCATTTGGTACCTTGAGCGTGGCTGAGGTGCATTCGTGACCAGCTCGGAAACCAGATTGCACAGCGGAGAAGGTACGGTGGGATTCGAAATGGTCAGTGATCTGTTTGTTAACTTGACTTTCGAAGACTTTAGAAAGGCAGGGCAGGATGGATACAGGTCTGTCACAGTTTGGGTCTAGAGTGTCACCCTCTTTGAAGAGGGGGATGACCGCGGCAGCTTTCCAATCTTTAGGAATCTCGGACGATACGAAAGAGAGGTTGAACTGACTAGTAATAGGGGTTGCAACAATGGCAGCGGATAATTTTAGAAAGAGAGGGTCCAGATTGTCTAGCCCAGCTGAATTGTACAGGTCCAGGTTTTGCAGCACTTTCAGAACATCTGCTATCTGGATTTGGGTGAAGGAGAAGCTGGGGAGGCTTGGGCAAGTAGCTGCGGGGGGTGCGGAGCTGTTGGCCGGGGTTTGGGCAGCCAGGAGGAAAGCATGGCCAGCTGGAGAGAAATGCTTATTGAAATTGTCGATTATCATGTATTTATCGGTGGTGACAGTGTTTCCTAGCCTCAGAGCAGTGGGCAGCTGGGAGGAGGTGCTCTTATTCTCCATGGACTTTACAGTGTCCCAGAACTTTTTGGAATTAGTGCTGCAGGATGCAAATTTCTGTTTGAAAAAACTAGCCTTTGATTTCCTAACTGACTGTGTGTACTGGTTCCTGACTTCCCTGAAAAGTTGCATATCGCGGGGACTATTTGATGCTAGTGCAGTATGCCACAGGATGTTTTTGTGCTGGTCGAGGGCAGTCAGGTCTGGAGTGAACCAAGGGCTATATCTGTTCTTAGTTCTACATTGATTGAAATGGGCATGCTTATTTAAGATGGTAAGGAAATTACTTTTAAAGAATAACCAGACATCCTCTACTGACGTGATGAGGCCAATATCCTTCCAGGATACCCGGGCCAGGTGAATTAGAAAGGCTTGTTCGCAGAAGTGTTTTAGGGAGCGTTTGACAGTGATGAGGGGTGGTCGTTTGACCGCGGACCCATAACGGATGCAGGGAATGAGGCAGTGATTGCTGAGATCCTGAACAGCAATAGATGAAACGTGGAAACCGCTAGGTAGTCGTTACTACGCTAGTGTAACCGATGTGAAATGGCTAGTTAGTTAGTGGTGGTGCGCGCTAATAGCGTTTCAATCAGTGACGTCACTCGCTCTGAGACTTGAAGTAGGGTTTCCCCTTGCGTTGCAAGGGCCGCGGCTTTTGTTGCGCGATGGGTAACGATGCTTCGTGGGGTGTCAGTTGTTGATGTGTGCAAGGGTCCCTGGTTCGAGACCGGGTTGGGTCGAAGAGAGGGACGGAACCTACACTGTTACACTAGCAAGCGGGAGACACGGCGTTCATAAAGATAGCAGGCCGGGGCTAGCAGAAGCGTCTTCACCGATGTCCGGCAAAGGGCGGTTGAGGGCACAGCGGACGGAATTATGTCGGCAGACCAGTTGTGATGGATCGGCGGGGCTCCATGTCGACAAATCCTCAACTAGTCTTAACAGGCCCGTTTTATTGCTTCTTTAATTAGGACAACAGTTTTCAGCTGTGCTAACATAATTGCAAAAGGGTTTTCTAATGATCAATTAGCCTTTAAAATGATAAACTTGGATTAGCTAACACAACGTGCCATTGGAACACAGGAGTGATGGTTGCTGATAATGGGCCTCTGTACGCCTATGTAGATATTCCATAAAAAATCAGCCATTTCCAGCTACAATAGTCATTTACATTATTAACAATGTCTACACTGTATTTCTGATCAATTTGATGTTATTTTAATGGACAAAAATTAGCTTTTCTTTCAAAAACAAGGACATTTCTAAGTGACCCCAAACTTTTGAACGGTTGTCTATATAGGTGTGAATAACTAGCTTACTAACAATTACAAATGTGGTAGTAATGATTAATAAATGCTGAGCAAACGGTTTGTAAATGGCTGGTTTTGCTTGTAAATACTTTTTTAGTTTTATTACAAACATTTTAATATTTTTCTAGTTTTAATGGTTTATTATGGACCCTTAAAATAAAGTGTTACTATAGGATGTTGCTGGGCCCAGCACAGGCAGTGTGGTCCCCTCTTCTACTGGTCCCAGTGATACTAGGCTTACAGTGCATTCGGAAAGTATTCAGACCCCTTGACTTTTTCTACATTTTGTTACGTTACAGACAAATTGATTAAATAGTTTTTTCCCCCCTCATCAATATACAAGCAATACCCCATAATGACAAAGCAAATACAGGTTTTTAGATTGTTTTGCAAAACAAATTTAAAAAATAACTGACATATCACATTTACATGCAGTTGAAGTTGGAAGTTTACATACACTTAGGTTGAAGTCATTAAAACTCATTTTTCCACCACTCCACAAATTTCTTGTTAACAAACTATAGTTTTGGCAAGTCGGTTAGGACAACTACTTTGTGCATGATACAAGTAATTGTTCCAACAATTGTTTACAGATAGATTATTTCACTTATAATACACTGTATCACAATTCCAGTGGGTCAGAAGTTTACATACACTAAGTTGACTGTGCCTTTAAACTGCTTGGAAAATTCCAGAAGATTATGTCAAAAGAAAGAAATCAGCCAAAAAATTGTAGACCTCCACAAGTCTGGTTCATCCTTGGGAGCAATTTCCAAACGCCTGAAGGTACCACGTTCATCTGTACAAACAATAGTACGCAAGTATAAACACCACGGGACCACGCAGCCATCATACCGCTCAGGAAGGAGACGCGTTCTGTCTCCTAGAGATGAACGTACTTTGGTGCGAAAAGTGCAAATCAATCCCAGAACAACAGCAAAGGACCTTGTGAAGATGCTGGAGGAAACAGGTACAAAAGTATCTATATCTACAGTAAAACGAGTCCTATATCGACATAACCTGAAAGGCCGCTCAGCAAGGAAGAAGCCACTGCTCCAAAACCGCCATAAAAAAGACAGACTACGGTTTGCAACTGCACATGGAGACAAAGATCATACTTTTTGGAGAAATGTCCTCTGGTCTGATGAAACATAAATAGAACTGTTTGGCCATAATGACCATTGTTATGTTTGGAGGAAAAAGGGGGAGGCTTACAAGCCGAAGAACACCATCCCAACTGTGAAGCACAGGGTTGGCAGCATAATTTTGTGGGGGTGCTTTGATGCAGGAGGGACTGGTGCACTTCACAAAATAGATGACATCATAAGGAAGGAAACTTATGTTGATATATTGAAGCAACATCTCAAGACATCAGTCATGAAGTTAAAGCCTGGTCGCAAATTGGTCTTCCAAATGGACAATGATCCCAAGCATACTTACAAAGGCTTAAGGACAACAAAGTCAAGGTATTGGAGTGGACATCACAAAGGCCTGACCTCAATCCTATAGAAATTTTGTGGGCAGAACTGAAAAAGTGTGTGCGAGCAAGGAGACTTATTGTGGGAAGCTTGTGGAAGGCTACCCGAAACGTTTGACCCAAGTTGAACAATTTAAAGGCAATGCCAACAAATACTAATTGAGTGTATGTAAACTTCTGACCCACAGGTTTTGTGATGAAAGAAATAAAAGCTGAAATAAATCATTCTCTCTACTATTATTCTGACATTTCACATTCTTAAAATAAAGTGGTGATCCTAACTGACCTAAGACAGGGAATTTTTACTAGCATTAAATGTCAGGAGTTGTGAAAAACTCAGTGTAAATGTATTTGGCTAAGGTGTATGTAAACTTCTGACTTCAACTGTAAGTATTCAGACCCTTTTCTCAGTACTTTGTTGAAGCACCTTTGGCAGCGATTACAGCCTCGAGTCTTCTTGGATATAAGGCTACAAGCTTGGCACACATCTATTTGGGGAGTTTCTCCCATTCTTCTCTGCAGATCCTCTCAAGCTCTGTTAATTTGGATGGGGAGCGTTGCTGCAAATGGCCATCCGGACTATTTACATTGACACCCCCGCTTTGTTTTTACACTGCTGCTACTCACTGTTTATTATCTATGCGTGGTCACTTTACCCCTAGCTACATGTACAAATTACCTTGATTAACCTGTACCCCCGCAACATGACTAAGGTACCGGTACCCTCTGTATATAGCCTCGTTATTGTTATTTTATTGTGTTACTTTTTATAAAAAATGTACTTTAGTTTATTTAGTAAATATTTTCTTAACTCTATTTCTTGAACTGCAATGTTGGTTAAGGGCCTGTAAGTATTCATTGTATTCGGAGCATGTGACAAATACAATTTGATTTGATTTGATTTGCACAGCTATTTCAGGTCTCTCCAGAGATGTTCGATTGGGTTCAAGTCCGGGCTCTGGCTGGGCCACTCAAGGACATTCAGAGACTTGTCCCGATGCCACTTCTGTGTTGTCTTGGCTGTGTGCTTAGGGTCATTGTCCTGTTGGAAGGTGAACCTTCGCCACAGTCTGAGGTCCTGAGCGCTCTGGAACAGCTTTTCATCAAGGATCTCTCTGTATTTTGCTCCGTTCATCTTTCCCTCGATCCGGACTGGTCTCCCAGTCCCTGCCAATGAAAAACATCCCCACAGTACGATGCTGCCTCCACCATGCTTCACCGTATGGATGGTGACAGGTTTCCTCCAGACATGACGCTTGGCAATCAGGCCAAAGAGTTTGATCATGGTTTCATCAGACCAGAGCTATCTGGTCTGAGAGTCCTTTACGTGCCTTTTGGCAAACTCCAAGTGGGCTGTCATGTGCCTTTTACTGAGGAGTAGCTTCCATCTGACCACTCTACAGTAAAGGTCTGATTGGTGGAATGCTGCAGAGATGGTTGTCCTTCTGGAAGATTCTCCCATCTCCACAGAGGAACTCCGGAGCTCTGTCAGAGTGACCATCGGGTTTTTGGTCACCTCCCTGACGAAAACCCTTCTCCCACAATTGCTCAATTTGGCAGGTGGCCAGCTCTAGGAAGAGTCTTGGTGGTTCCAAACTTCTTCTATTTCTTGGTGACCTTCAATGCTGCAACATTGTTTTGGTACCCTTCCCCAGATCTGAGCCTCAACACAATCCTGTTTTGGAGCCCTACGGACAATTCCTTCAACCTCATGGCTTGGTTTTTGCTCTGACATGCACTGCCAACTGTGGGACCTTATATAGACAGGTGTGTGCCTTTCCAAATCATGTCCAATCAGATGAATTTACCACAGGTGTACTCCAATCAAGTTGTAGCAACATCTCAAGGATCATCGATAGAAACAGGATGCACCTGAGCTCAATTTTGAGTCTCATAGCAATGGGTTTGTATACTTATGTAAATAAGGTATTTCTGCTTTTTATTTTTAATACTTTTGCTCAGCTGCTGCTGCAGCAGTCAAGTGTAGCGGACATAGGGAGAAAACACAGAGAGAGACACACACTGACACATGTACTGCCAGTTTATTGATATTTTGGCTCTATATTATGTCATAGTTTTTAACCCTTAAGACATGTATGATAGCAGGGCACTAATATTTGCAATATAAGTAGTTCGGCTTTTAAAAGGTATTATGAGCAAATGGTCACCTATTAAGAATTTTTTCAGTGATCTTTCTTTTTCTAATAAATATTTGTATTCATTCACAACTAGGATGTTGCTGGTTCCAGCACAGGCAGTGTGGTCCCCTGGTCTTCTGGTGCCAGTGCTGTGGGAAAGGATGCTTAGCAGAGGCAGCTCAGAGGTGACTGCAGTAGGTAGCAAGAAAACAGAGAGACACAGATGTACTGACAGTTCCTTAATATGTTGGCTCTATATGTAATAGCAATCAACACTTAGGAGCATAGCCACGGGGTAGTAGGGGTGCTGCAGCACCCCCTCTAAAATATAAAAATAAAAAAAATAAAAAAGACTTTTTATTTTTTCAACAAAAGTAACGCACAGGACCTTTACTAGCCCTGTATTAGCTGACTGATATAGTCATCTGTAGCACGGGCAAAAACAATTATTCTGCGCACCCCCTTTCCGCAGCTATGCTTAGGAGTGACAGACAGACAGACTGACAGACAGACAGAAAGACTGACAGACATACAGACAGAGTGTGCACACGGTGATGTGGGTTTGTGTGGCTGAAATGCCAAGGCTGAATTTTTGTCCCAGTCTGCCCCTGATGCACTGGACCAAAACAGAGACATTTCCTTTCCATGAGAAACATACTATTTAAATATATAAGTGGACCAAGCCGACCAAATAAGAGTATTTTCCACTTGGACTACAATATGTAAATAGATACACATACTTTCCCCCTCTCCAGAATGCTCTCTCCCCTGCAGGGCATGTCAAATAGCATAGCAGAGGGATGACAGGGCGACATTGCTGAGAGTTTGTTCAGCGCAGGCCGTCTCCTAGTCCAACCACAATCACTGACACATGTAAAGGTTTAGATGCATAAACCCCACTGTGCAGTGCTAGCTCCCACAGATCTAAGGTACACCCAGGGCCAAAAATGGCTCTGTTCAAATGTAGTGCACTATACAGGGAATAAGCTGCCATTTGGGACCAAGCGCCGGTGAGAGTGAAGGCTACTGTCTGCAGTATCAGCTGGTTCTACAGGGCTGTGGAGATCAAAGGTTGAACTGGTGTACTGTAGACCACGGTTGGGGTCAATTCCATTTAAATTCAGTAATGTAATTGTAATTGAATTGACACCATCCCTGATATAGAATGAGTACCTGTAGCCAAAATGCAATGGGCACAGCTAAATACTAAATTACATTTTTTTTAACCTTTATTTAACTAGGTAAGTCAGTTAAGAGCAATTTCTTACTTTCAATGACAGCCTAGGAACAGTGGGTTAACTGCCTTGTTCAGGGGCAGAACAGCAGATTTGTACCTTGTCAGCTCAGGGATTTGATCTTGCAACCTTTCAGTTACTAGTCCAACGCTCTAACCACCTGCTGCCCCAATGCAGTGGAATTGAAATATCACTATATGCTTCACCGTAGGGATGGTGCCAGGTTTCCTCCAGACGTGACGCTTGACATTCAGGCCAAAGAGTTCAATCTTGGTTTCATGGTCTGAAAGTCCTTTAGGTGCCTCTCGGCAAACTCCAAGCGGGCTGCCATGTGCCTTTTACTGAGGAGTGGCTTCCGTCTGGCCACTCTACAGTAAAGGTCTGATTGGTGGAATGCTGCAGAGATGGTTGTCATTCTGGAAGATTCTCCCATCTCCACAGAGGAACTCTGGAGCTCTGTCAGAGTGACTATCGGGTTTTTGGTCACCTCCCTGACCAAGACCCTTCTCCCCAGATATCTCAGTTTGGCCGGGCGGCCAGCTCTAGGAAGAGTCTTGGAAGTTCCAAACTTCTATTTAAGAATGATGGAGGCCAATGTGTTCTTGTGGACCTTCAATGCTGCAGAAATGTTTTGGTACCCTTCCCCAGATCTGTGCCTCGACACAATCCTCTCGATGCTCTAAGGACAATTCCTTCAACCTCATGGCTTGGTTTTTGCTCTGACATGCACTGTCAAATGTGGGACCTTTTATAGACAGGTGTGTGCCTTTCCAAATCATGTCCAATCAATTGCATTTACCACAGGTGGACTCCAATCAAGTTGTAGAAACATCTTAAGGCTGATCAATGGAAACAGGATGAACCTGAGCTCAATTTCGAGTCTCATAACAAAGGGTCTGAATACTTATGTAAGTAAGGTATTTCTGTTTTTTATTTTTAATACATTTGCAAAAATGTCTTAAAACCTGTTTTCACTTTGTTATTATTGGGTATTGTGTGTAAATTGATGAGGAAAAACGTTTATTTAATTGATTTAAAAAAGGCTGTAACGTAACAAAATGTATAAAAAGGGAAGAGGTCTGAATACTTTCCGAATGCACTGTAACTAAATATAGGGTGTCTCATATTTTGGAGTTCTGGTAAAATGAGGTGGGAAGGTGAGCTGTGTCTACAGAGAATGTGTAATTGTTGTTAAATGGGTAATTCTATACATCAGTATGTCCAGAGCCAGGCTACAACAGTAACCACATGTTAGTGCCTGGCCCTGTTCCCCTCTTTGTTTAACTTAGTGGCAAAAATTCCTGGGGCTTTCCTTGCTTTCCATAACCCAAGCAAGCTGACTGCTTTTGGACAATCATTTTTTTTACCACTTTGTTTTCTTTATGTATTTACGTGTCCTATTTTAAATATATTCAACTCGGCAGATCTGGTCTCTAACAAGCCATTTTAGCTTTTCATATTTGATGTTATAGCCCATTTTATATTCAAGTTGGTATTATGGGCCTTCTGTGCTGAGGTATAGCATTAAGGCCATATGAAGGAGCATGGATGGATTAGGCATTAGAACTGAATTGCAGCATACTGGTTTCTCTCTCTCTCTCTCTCTCTCTCTCTCTCTCTCTCTCTCTCTCTCTCTCTCTCTCTCTCTGTCTCTTTTTCTCTCTCTCTCCTCTATCTCTTTCTCTCTTTCTATATCTACTGTTGTCTTCCCTCTTCTCTCTCTCTCTCTCTCTCTCTCTATGTTACATCTAAAAGTACAAGTTCAGCACACTTGAAGTTTTGGTGTCTAGGTATTTGACAAATGTTTGTACCAAAACAAACACTTTCCATCTGTTCTGGCTGGTTGTTTGAAGGCAAACATTTAGGTAATGACAGTAATTGTGACTGAAATTAATCTGTTGGTTTTGTGCTCAGTTTTATGACAGCTTTATTAAATATTTTTGTAATGATTAGTATCATACTGAGAATAATACAAATGATTTAATATGTTATTCAACTTCAATGAAAAAGTAACATTTTTTTCCTAAACTGAGTATATCTGTTTCCCATCAGTTGTAATTCAAACAAACAGGAATGGTTTCCTTTCCTCACTGCGGAGAAAACTAAACTTCTAAGTGTGGAAGGTTGCCAAAAAAACTTGCCCTTGGTGTTTTGGCCCTGGCGTTTTCTCTCAAGAGGTATTCATTTCATTTGTGTGAAAATGTGATCAATTCAATAACATCAGTCACAATCAGTAAAAAACAATGGGAAGATTGTTGTTGAATACAACATTGAATAGATTGTTATCCAGTATAGGCTCAAACTTGACCACACCACTCTCATCACTCAGTCAAATGTGTAAGAGTGCATGTTTTAGTGTATAACTTATGTGTATCCTTGGAAGCATCCCAAATGGCACCCAATTCCCTTCATCCCTACTGTTCAAAAGGTTGGGGTCACTTAGAAATGTTCTTGTTTTTGAAAGAAAAGCACATTGTTTGTCCATTAAAATAACATCAAATTGATCAGAAATAAAGTGTAGACATTGTTAATGTTGTAAACGACTATTGTAGCTGGAAACGGCTGTTTTTGAAATAGAATATCTACATAGGCATAGGGAGTAGTACACAGCATTGTACGAGATCTTCAATTTCTTGGCAATTTCTCGCATGGAATAGCCTTAATTTCTCAGAACAAGAATAGACTGACGAGATTCAGAAGGAAGTGCTTTGTTTCTGGCCATTTTGAGCCTGTAATTGAACCCACGAATGCTGATGCTCCAGATACCCAACTAGTCTTAAAAGGCCCGTTTTATTGCTTCTTTAATCAGAACAACAGTTTTCAGCTGTGCTAACATAATTGCAAAATGGTTTTCTAATGATCAATTAGCCTTTAAAATGATAAACTTGGATTAGCTAACACAACGTGCCATTGGAACACAGGAGTGATGGTTGCTGATAATGGGCCTCTGTACGCCTCTGTAGATATTCCATAAAAAATCTGTTGTTTCCAGCTCCAATAGTCATTTACAACATTAACAATGTCTACACTGCGTTTCTGATCAATTTGATGTTATTTCAATGGACGAAAAATTTGCTTTTCTTTCAAAAACAAGGACATTTCTAAGTGACCCCTATGGGTAAGCGCTTTGGGACTTGCTCGAAAGTTGTGCACTAGGGAACAGTGTGACATCTGGGACACAGACTGTGTATTTGCCTATGGCCTATATATGTGTGTTATGTCATGTCCCCAGGCACGCCGTGTCTGGCTTCGAGAAAAGGAGAGATGGTTGCGTGATTCTTTTCAACTTAGAATAAGATTGTCATGTCTGTTTTGTTCTTAGTGGTCCCAACGGGAGCCTTTGAGTCATTACAAAATGTCCAGGTAGTAAAACTTAATTTCACTTTTCTTCTCTGGAATTGCAACCAGATTGCACATAGACTCACAGTCATTTTGTTGTCAGATGCATCACTACTCTTTCATGTGCTATGTTTGATTTGTGTGGGATCCTAGTACTAGTTGCATCAGAACTTTGAGTTAAATATTGTTATGTTCATCTGATGTCACGCTATCTGTATCTGGTGGGAAAGCTCTAGTGCAGTATCTTGCTGAGTGTTTACAGAAAACACTGTAGTGTTTTGTACGTTTCATTGACTAGTTAATTGGCTGCAACATTATCTTTGACAAGCGTCCATTGATATTAGCAGTATATTGTTGGGTGCTGGTGTATTTCTAACAGCAGTCTGGGTGTTATATTGACCCCTGCTCCTGCCTCCATCTCTCGCTCTGCCTCAGTCTCTGCCTCTGCCTCCGTCTCTCCCTCTGTCTCAGTCTCTGTCTCTGCCCCGGCATCTGCCTCTACCTCTGTCTCCCCCTGACATGTTGAGCTGCTGGGATGCTCCGTTAGTTCAGGTGAGGACCAGGCAGCCACAGTGGCTGAACAAACACACACGCCGGACCCATGTTACTGTGAACAAAGCCTTACTAAGTGGTTAAACCACGTGCCTCAAATTAGAGCTCCATAAGCTTATTATTGCGTTTATTCAGCTTTTAGTAAGAAGTGTCTGGAAAATAGTGTTGGGGAGGAGTGTTGAGAAGTTACTAGCCCAATAATATTTACTATATCAGAATACGTACTGCTTTAAATGTTTATTCTATTCTACGGAGCCATTTACTTTATGTTCCTATTCTTATCTTTTCTTATTTGTTATTATTGTTGTGTTGTCGAGAATGAACCTAAGCAGGGGCCTCCCGGGTGGCGCAGTGGTCTAAGGCACTGCATCGCAGAGAGCCCAGGCTCTGTTGCAGTCGGCCGCGACCGGGAGGCCCATGTGGCGGCCCACAATTGGCCCAGCGTCGTCCGGGACGTAGGGAGGGTTTGGCCGGCAGGGATATCCTTGTCTCATCGCGCACTAGCAACTCCTGTGGCGGGCCGGGCGCAGTGCCACTGACCAGGTCGCTAGGTGTACGGTGTTTCCTCAGACACATTGGTGCGGCTGGCTTCCGGGTTGGATGTGCGTTGTGTCAAGAAGCAGTGCAGCTTGGTTGGGTTGTGTTTCGGAGGACACATGGCTCTTGACCTTCGCCTCTCCCGAGTCCGTACGGGAGTTACAGCGATGAGACAAGACAGTAGACACTACCAATTGGATACCACGAAATTGGGGGTAAAAAAATAAGAAATAAAAGAGAATGAACCTAAGCATTTCATTGGACGGTGTATACTATGTGTATCCTGTACATATGACTAATTAAACTTTAATGTGAACATTATGACTCAAGGATAAATACAGACCTATAGCTCAGAGGCTAGAGCAGTCTATTGTTCCTAACTGTTCTGAACCTCAGGCTAACTGAGAAGACTGAGGAGGCATGCGTCCACACAGCAAGCACTTTAAATCAATCCCTCCAACTAAAGGTTACTGAATGTTGTTTAGTTTACACTAAATGGCATGAAATTAACAAGAGGTTTTCTGTGATGTATTCAAATCAAACAACGTCAGTCAATACAGGCTATCACTGGTCTGATTACCTACCAAGACTACCATCTTCACAGTAGCTGTGTAACCCACATTCCAAAATATCTTTCAAATGATAACTCAAGTCATGGAAAGTGCTATCAGCTTGGAGGTTAAGGGAGAATGGGACCCTCTCCAACAGCAGACCAGGGTTATCACCATCAGCAGCACCCATCCATGCAGTCTGGCCTGCCATATCGTAGCGTATCTACCGTTCGGTCCTCTACGGAAGATCCCAGGCATGTCCGGATCTGGGGCTGATGTGCTAATTGAAGAACAATGGGCATCTTGTTTAGTGTGAGTACCATGAAAACCCATTCCCAGTTCTTCCAACTAAACCACACCAAAAGCACACAGGCTTGGCTTCACAGGGCTTCTCAGAGCTTGGATTCTGAGATTGCAGTCATATGTAAGAAAAACATGATTCTGCAAGGAGCCATGGATTCCTGGCATTCCTCAGAATCTGTGAGAAGGAAGTAGCAGAGGTTTCTGGGGGAGAGAGAGAAGGAGAGACAGAGGTAGAATTGGAGGAGGTGGAGTATGCGAGAGAGTGGTGTTGGATGACTAAGAGGAGGCGAGAAAGAATTAGGGGTGTTGTAGGAGAAGGAGTTGAGGTGTGTGTGTGTGTGTGAGAGAGAGAGAGAGAGAGAGAGAGGGAAGGGGAGGGAGGAAGCTGGGTCCTCTCAAAACAAACCATGCTCTCCCCACACCCCACAACCCTCACTCCACACCCCACACCTATGCCCTGGGACAGGAAGGGTGTTGCCCTGCCCGGTGGGTCACCTCACAGGTCACCCCTGTAACTAAGACGACCATTAATGCACTGCACCAACTCTAGGATACAGTGAGTCGTTTATTCACTATGGCTGCGTCTGAAATGGCACCATATTCCCTATTTATTCCCATAAGGCTCTGGTCAAACGTGGTGCACTCCATAGGAAAAGGGTGCCATTTCGGACACACCCTATGTGTCAGACCCAGCATCAACACTTCCTCATCACCCTCAACATCATGGCAGCGATATTATGATTTATAGTTATAGGGGCAGGTCTGAATGTCAGCAGTGTAATTACTGTCTACTGCTCCTCTCAAACAACAACAGCTGTGGCCAGGAGCTCCATGGTCCACCCTGCTGAACTGACAGTCAAAAGTTCACTTCTGCTCCATAGAAAATCAGACCTGAAGGGCCCATAGGGCTCTGGTCAAAAGTAGTGCACTATATCAGGAATAAGGTTTCATTTGGGACTGACAGCCTTTCTGTACTCCAAAACCCTACATCACTACTGTACTATACTGTACTGAACTGTACTGTACATTACAGTGAATGGGTATTGGATGGAACCTGAAACAAGTAGGAAATAGTTGAGCTAGCCAATAAGAGGTCAGTATAGAGATGATGGAGGAGAATCAAACCAAAAGCAAATCACACTTTTTTCGTCACATGCTTCGTGAACAAGAGTGAAATGCTTACATATGACGGGCCCTTCCCAACAATAGAGAAATAATAAAAAAGTAAAACACGTAATAATAAATACACAATGAGTAACAATAACTTGGCTATATACACGGGGTACTAGTACAGAGTCGACGTGCAATTACGAGGTAATTGAAGTAAATGTACAAATGTACATATAACTAGGAATAAAGTGACAGATAATAAACAGTAGCAGCAGCATATGTGATGAGTAAAACAAAGTTGCAAAAAGGGTCGATGCTGATAGCTATTTGGTTAACTATTTAACTAACTAACTAACTAACTAACTAACTAACTAACTAACTAACTAACTAACTAGTCTTGTGGCTTGGGGGTAAAAGCTGTTCAGGGTCCTGTTGCCCCCAGACTTGCTGCATTGGTACCACTTGCAATGTGGTAGGAGAGAGAACAGTCTATGACTTGGGTGGCTGGAGTCTTTGATCATTTTAAGGGCCTTCCTCTGACACCGCCTGGTATAGAGGTCCTGGATGGCAGGGAGCTCAGCCCGTGTTGTACTGGGCTGTATGAACTACCTTCTGTTGCACCTTGCGGTCAGATGCCAAGCAGTTGCCATACCAAGCAGTGATGAAGCCAGTCAAAATGCTCTCAATTGTGCAGCTGTAGAACTTTTGAGGATCTGAAGGCCCATGCCAAATCTTTTGAGCCTCCTGAGGGTGAAGAGGCATTGTTGTGACCTCTTTGAATGCTGAGCTGTAGTCAATGAACAGCATTCTCATAGGTGTTCCTCTTGTCCAGATGGGAAAGGGCAGTGTGGAGTGCAATAGAGATTGCGTCACCTGTGGATCTGTTGGGGTGGTATGCCCCAGGGTGTCTGGGATGATGGTGTTGATTGTGAGCCATGACCAGCCTTTCAAAGCATTTCATGGCTACAGATGTGATGGCTACGGGGAGATAGTCATTTAGACAGGTTACCTTGGCGTTCTTGGGCACAGGGACTATGGTGGTTTGCTTGAAACATGTAGGTATTACAGACTGGGTCAGGGAGAGGTTGAACATGTCAGAGAAGACACTTGCAAGCTGGTCAGCGCATGCTCTGAGTACGCGAACTGGTAATCCATCTGGCCCTGCAGCCTTGTGATTGTTAACCTGTTGAAAGGTCTTATATCGGTTACGGAGAGCGGGATCACACAGTCATCCGGAACAGCTGGTGCTCTCATGCATGGTTCAGTGTTGCTTGCCTCGAAGCGAGCAGAGAAGGCATTTATCTTGTCTGGTAGTCTCACTTCTGAGTTTCCCTTTGTAACCCATAATAGTTTGCAAGCCCTGCTACATCCAACGAGCATCAGAGCCGGTTTAGTAGGATTCGATCTTAGTCCAGTATTGACACTTTGCCTGTTTGATGGTTTGTCAGGCGTTGTGGGATTTCTTACAAGTGTCCGGCAGCTATAGCCTTTAGCGCAGTGTGGATGTTGCCTGTAATTTATGGCTTCTGGTTGGGATATGTACTGTACATACAGTCAATGGGTATTGGATGGAACCTGAAACAAGTAGAAAATAGTTGAGCTAGCCAATAAGAGGTCAGTATAGCGATGATGGAGGAGGATCAAACCAAAAGTACTTATTAATGAAGCCGGTGACTTATGTCATCGGATGAATCCCGGAAAATATTCCAGTCTGTGCTAGTGAAACAGACCTGTAGCTTAGCATCCGTTTCATCGGACCACTTCCGTATTGAGCGCATCATTGGTACTTCCTGTTTGAGTTTTTGCTTGTAAGCAGGAATGCTGAGTTCGGTGGGATAACAACACTTCATCTGTTCCTGGCATCCTGATCGGCGCTGCAGAGCACAGATGATTTGTAATGTGGATGGTGGGTTTGGGGGGAGGGAGGGAGAGAGGGAGTGAAGGAAGGAGGGTTTAACAACAGGCAGGAGGCCATTGTCATCGGGAATGACTTACAAGAAGAGTAAAAAAAAATATTTTGGCTCTGCTCTCTCTTGCCCATAGTGTGCTGTGTACAGCCGGATCTGGAAACCTCAATGGATTCCATTCGTGTAGAACAAGGCGTGGACCTGAGGATCTTCCCGCTCACAGAGAAACTCTCTCTCTCTGCCTCACTCTGACTCTCAGTCTGTCTGTCCCAGATCAGCACCCCGTCAAGCAAACCAGGAGAAAACCAGAGTAATTATTTTTAGTGAAGCCCAATATTTTCTGCTCTGCTTTTTTTCATATTTTATCCGCAAAACAAGAAGTAAAAGCAGATGTTTCGTTTGTTTTAGACATGCAAAGCATCCAGGAATGGGATGGGATGGGATGTGTGTGATGTCCCAGGAGGCCGTGGGGCTGCTACACATTCCTCTGGATGACTACCAAACTACTAAACTACTACAACACTTTATTTTCCAGATAAGCCCAAATGTGAAACACCGGCTTTTAATGGACAGTACTTAGCTGGCTACTCCCAGTACATCCGTGTGTGCACGAGTGTGTGAGTGTGTGCATTATGTGTGAGAAAGATGCATTCTCTCCAGTCTACATCAGCCCGCGGATGAGATAGTTCAGACACTGTTACATTACTGTAAGTTATGTATTGATGACTCAGTGTTTTCTGGGATTGTGTGTGATGGTTGAACAGACGTCACTGTTGTCTACTCTGTGCCCTCTGTCACCCAGCCCATTGGCAGAAGCCCTCCCTCCCATTACTAGTGGAAAAGTCAGGCCCCATCACACCTTGTCTCCATTTCTACTGTTTGAAGATTAATGAGTGTATTCCAGATTTGACATCCATCCATTTGACTGTCATTACAGCCAATTAGCAATTTATCAGTTGTAAATATATCATTTAAATGAGGAGTTTGCTGTATAGTGAATAATGACAGGCTGAACCATGGGCGTAACTGTGGATCAGTAATACGTTAGGAATGTTGGGAAAGAAAATAGACCCACAGACTCCTTCAGTTTTACTGACTTGTCAAACGTTGCTAAGTCAGACATTTGACGCCCAATATATCACTTCTCAAGATACAAGTTTTGGTCACCCTTAAATAAACTCAATAAACTTCATAATACCACACTCAGTCAGTTAACAATATTTGAATTACAAACACTATTTATCAAAACCCAAAGAAATCAACAAACTGAAAGGTTTTGTATGCCTTCCAATTGAACCAGTTATTTTTCAATTTGGACAAATGTTTTTGAGAAACTTCAAATAATACAGCAATTTGTCATACATCATGTCATAAAACAAGAACAAGAAGCATCCAAAAAGGTAAAAAATGAGTGATTCTGAATTCCTGGTGTCCTAGTCAGTCATTCCGGGTCTCTCGCTCCACACATGAAGCAGGATGGATGAGCTTCTGTCATCTGGTTTCAATGATTAGGAGACACTCTGTTTGGTGAACTTGTTGAAGAGCTCTCCAGCATAAATCTTTCTCTATCTCTGTGCCTCTCTCGCTCTTGCTCTCTCTCTCTGTCTCTCTCTCTCCCTGTCTCTTCCTGTCTCTCTGACTCGCTCTCCCAATCTCCCTCCCTCTCAGTATCGTTCTCTCTCTTTTGTCTCTCTCTCGTCCGTCTATTTTTCTCCGTCCCTCTCTCCCCGTCAATCCCTCTCTTTGTCTTTCTCTCTCCCCATCCCCCTTTCTCTCTCTCTCTTTCTCCTCTCTCTTCCCTTGACTAAATAAACAGGAAAGAGAGCCTTGTAACCAGAGCTTCACACACAGGGCCAGTAAGGCTGGGGCTGTGGCAGGCCAAGGGTTCAAGCAGCATACACATATTCACTGCTCCTCCATCCTCCATCCCACCATCCTACCATGCTACTCCTGCCACAGAGCGCGTCTGTAAGCAGGTTTGCATGTCTGTGAGCAGGTCGTTGACAGCATTTTTCTTCATGAAGTCTTTCTAAAACTTAGTAAAGCTGACTGACTGACAGCCCCAAAGATGAAAAAATAAGGACTGACTGACTGATGTACTGACTGCAGAACGTACAATATAATTATTCTGAATAGAAAAAAACAGGCATAAAGCACCATTGAGCAAAATCCACACGAGATTGATTAGAATAAATATTATTTTACACTGAACAGTAGTTTCCTCTAGATCTAGCTCAGCTTCTGGTTAGCACTGTACTGACTTGTGATTGGCTGGCTGGGGTTCTTGTGGAGTTGCCCTCGGATGATCAGAACCCGTTGGGCTAAATGCCACGATGGTTCTCTGTGGGATCTGGGAAAGGGTGTGTGTGTTTGGGAAAGTGTGTGGAGTGGAGTAGAGAGGAGGGGAAACTGAATCATGTATGGTTTCTGGACAATGAAGTTACTGTTTTAATCTCTCCAAAACCATATGAGGGCACTCTTTCTTTTCCCCATGTCTAAACAGGGTCTGTCCTGTCATCACCTTATCCATGGCCACTGAAACACAGGCTTAATTGAAAGAAATTATACCAGAAGCATTAGTTTTCTGTGGACTCAAGGCATCTGTTGCTGGAAAACCCCCAAAAATTCATTAATTTAGAGAGAATAATAAATCATCTGTAATGCTCTTAACGCATTGTGGTTCAGGATCAATTTACTGGTTGTCTTTACTTAAACCCTACAAATTCAAGTCACCCCCAGGCCCCATATTAAACCTTTTGGTTTTCGCCTTGTTTTTTCTTGGCTCATAGAAAATCTCTTTCAGTTCTGAGAATGATGGAGGGGTGGATGAGAGAGAAATAAAGAGATAAATAGATACAGAGGGAGGGAGAAAGAGGCATGGAGGGTTCCCAGCTGTGCTCTACCCCATATGTGGGGTGTGTGGGTGTGCATACGTCCCCCTCACAGACAATAACAGAGTGTGCTCATGCCAGGTCATGGGTCAAGGTGGCTGAGGCAGAGAGGCAGACATATTTATATGGTGGTATGGAGGGGAGGAAGGCTAAGGCTGAGAGACTGACTGGAGGGCCAGTGTGTGTCTGTGTGAGTGTGTGTCTGTGTGTGTGTGTGTGTGTGTGTGTGTGTGTGTGTGTGTGTGTGTGTGTGTGTGTGTGTGTGTGTGTGTGTGTGTGTGAGTCTGTGTGTGTGTGAGTCTCTGTGTGTGTGAGTTTGTGTGTGAGTCTGTGTGTGTGTGTGTGTGTGTGTGTGTGTGTGTGTGTGTGTGTGTGTGTGTGTGTGTGTGTGTGTGTGTGTGTGTGTGTGTTGAGAGAGTGGATGAGTTTGCATTCTGACATACTGGGACCACTAAGGCTAATGGGGACAAACTCCTTGACTCACCTACACCTTTCTTCTTCTGCCTTTATTACCATCCTCCGTCTATAGGCTACATTCCATCCATCCACACTTCCTCTGCCACCCTCCACTGTTTTATCCCATCGTCACTCCACTGCTTGTTTCCCATCCATTCTGCTCTCTCATCCTGGGCCTTACTCTCCAATCCTGCATCCCTCTCTCCCTGCGCTCACTGCTCTCTTCTTATCAGTGTCGTCTGCAACCCTCCTGGTGAGAGTAATTTGCTGTCTGTCAGTGGCTGTGTGTGTGTGTTTCTGTGTGTGTGAGTGTGAGTGTGTGCGTGTATCTGTCAATGGCTGCGTAACTGGAGACATTTAGGAGGTCATCTCATCCAGGTGGGCGGGGGCCGGAATGTGTGACGGACCAGGAACCCTAGCTTCACACGCCTGTTCCACCCCAGAGCCATGTCGGAATCATCTCATCTCATAGTATATAGAGGGGCATACGTAACCTAACAAATTATTAGTTATATGCAACCTGGTGAAATCTTAGGCATTTGGCAAACACTACACTAAAACACTACAGTTTTAGAACATCTACTCTTTCTAGGGTTTTTCTTTATTTTTTACTATTTTCTACCTTGTAGAATAATAGTGAAGACATCAAAACTATGAAATAACACATATGGAATCATGTAGTAACCAAAAAAGTGTTAAACAAATCAAAATATACACTGCTCAAAAAAATAAAGGGAACACTTAAACAACACATCCTAGATCTGAATGAAAGAAATAATCTTATTAAATACTTTCTTCTTTACATAGTTGAATGTGCTGACAACAAAATCACACAAAAATAATCAATGGAAATCCAATTTATCAACCCATGGAGGTCTGGATTTGGAGTCACACTCAAAATGAAAGTGGAAAACCACACTACAGGCTGATCCAACTTTGATGTAATGTCTTTAAAACAAGTCAAAATGAGGCTCAGTAGTGTGTGTGGCCTCCACGTGCCTGTATGACCTCCCTATAACGCCTGGGCATGCTCCTGATGAGGTGGCGGATGGTCTCCTGAGGGATCTCCTCCCAGACCTGGACTAAAGCATCCGCCAACTCCTGGACAGTCTGTGGTGCAACGTGGCATTGGTGGATGGAGCGAGACATGATGTCCCAGATGTGCTCAATTGGATTCAGGTCTGGGGAACGGGCAGGCCAGTCCATAGCATCAATGCCTTCCTCTTGCAGGAACTGCTGACACACTCCAGCCACATGAGGTCTAGCATTGTCTTGCATTAGAACCCAGGGCCAACGGCACCATCATATGGTCTCACAAGGGGTCTGAGGATCTCATCTCGGTACCTAATGGCAGTCAGGCTACCTCTGGCGAGCACATGGAGGGCTGTGCACACCCCAAAGAAATGCCACACCACACCATGACTGACCCACCGCCAAACTGGTCATGCTGGAGGATGTTGCAGGCAGCAGAACGTTCTCCACGGCGTCTCCAGACTCTGTCACGTCTGTCACGTGCTCAGTGTGAACCTGCTTTCATCTGTGAAGAGCACAGGGCGCCAGTGGCGAATTTGCCAATATTGGTGTTCTCTGGCAAATGCCAAACGTCCTGCACGGTGTTGGGCTGTACGCACAACCCCCACCTGTGGACGTCGGAACCTCATACCACCCTCATGGAGTCTGTTTCTGACCGTTTGAGCAGACACATGCACGTTTGTGGCCTGCTGTAGGTAATTTTGCAGGGCTCTGGCAGTGCTCCTCCTGCTCCTCCTTGCACAAAGGTGGAGGTAGCGGTCCTGCTGCTGGGTTGTTGGCCTCCTACGGCCTCCTCCACATCTCCTGATGTACTGGCCTGTCTCCTGGTAGCGCCTCCATGCTCTGGACACTACGCTGACAGACACAGCAAACCTTCTTGCCACAGCTCGCATTGATGTGCCATCCTGGATGAGCTGCACTACCTGAGCCACTTGTGTGGGTTGTAGACAACGTCTCATGCTACCACTAGAGTGAAAGCACCGCCAGCATTCAAAAGTGACCAAAACATCAGCCAGGAAGCATAGGAACTGAGAAGTGGTCTGTGGTCACCACCTGCTGAACCATTCCTTTATTGGTGGTGTCTTGCTTATTGCCTATAATTTCCACCTGTTGTCTATTCCATTTGCACAACAGCATGTGAAATGTATTGTCAATCAGTGTTGCTTCCTAAGTGGACAGTTTGATTTCACAGAAGTGTGATTGACTTGGAGTTACATTGTGTTGTTTAAGTGTTCCCTTTATTTTTTTTAGCAGTGTATTTTATACTTGAGATTCTTCAAAGTAGCCACCCTTGATGACAGCTTTACACACTCTTGGCATTCTCTGATCCAGCTTCACCTGGAATGCTTTTCCAACAGTCTTGAAAGTGTTCCCAGATATGCTGAGCACTTGTTGGCTGCTTTTCCTTCACTCTGCGGTACGACTCATACCAAACCATCTCAATTGAGTTGAGGCCGGGTGATTGTGGAGGCCAGGTCATCTGATGCAGCACTCCATCACTCTGCTTCTTGGTAAAATAGCCCTTACACCGCCTGGAGGTGTGTTGGGTCATTGTCCTGTTGAAAACAAATGATAGTCCCACTAAGTCCCACAAATGTCCCACAAATGATAGTCCCACCAAACCAGATGGGATGGCGTATCGCTGCAGAATGCTGTGGTAGCTATGCTGGTTGTGTCCCTTGAATTCTAAACAAATCACTGACAGTGTCATCAGCAAAGCACCCCCACACCATAACACCTCCTCCATGCTTTATGGTGGGAAATACACATGCAGAGATAATCCGTTCACCCACACAGCGTCTCACAAAGACACGGCGGTTGGAACTAAAAATCTCCAATTTGGACTCCAGACAAAAGGACACACATTTCCACCTGTCTAATGTCCATTACTTGTGTTTCTTGGCCCAAGCAAGTCTCTTCTTATTATTGGTGTCCTTTAGTAGTGGTTTCTTTGCAGCAATTCTACCATGAAGGCCTGTTTCAAACAGTCTCCTCTGAACAGTTGACGTTGAGATGTGTCTGAACTCTGTGAAGCATTTATTTGGGCTGCAATTTCTGAGGCTGGTAACTCTAATGAACTTATCCTCTGCAGCAGAGGTAACTCTGGGTGTTCCTTTCCTGTGGCGGTCCTCGTGAGAGCCAGTTTCATCATAGCGCTTGATGGTTTTTGCAACTGCACTTATGAAATAAACTTTCCATATTGACTGACCTTCATGTCTTAAAGTAATGATGGAGTGTCATTTCTCTTTTCTTATTTGAGCTGTTCTTGCCATAATATGGACTTTTACCAAATAGGGCTATCCTCTATATACCACCTCTACCTTGTCACAACACAACTGACTGGTTCAAACTAAATTCCACAAATTAACTTTTAAGAAGGCACACCTGTTAAAACTGAAATGCATTCCAGGTGACTACCTCATGAAGCTGGTTGAGAGAATGCCAAGAGTGTGCAAAGCTGTCATCAAGGCAAATGGTAGCTATTTGAAGAATCTCAAATATAAAATATATTTTTATTTGTTTAACACTTTTTTTGGTTACTACATGATTCCATATGTGTTATTTCATAGTTTGGATGTCTTCACTATTCTATAATATAGAAAATAGTAAAAATAAAGAAAAACCCTTGAATAAGTAGGTGTTCTAAAACGTTTGACCGGTAGTGTACATAACCTACATAGTGAATTAGGATCATTAGTACGCACTAACCACCTAGTTATATTTTATACAGACCATGTAAGGAGTCATGACATGTTATAATAAAACTCACACATCTTAGGTTGGACTTAAGAACAGATTTAGGAGGTCACTAATAAAAGTAATACAGTGTATAATGTAAGTCCATCCAATAAACACCTGTCATGATCTCTGTCAAACCTTTATAATTAGATTCATTCACTTCATGATAAATCCTGACATGACTTGACATGGTTATCTTGATGGAGATTGGTTATTATTTATGAGAATTGTCAGCTTGAGTGGCCAGGACTCCCCCACTTTGTTTTTGTGTTCAGAACTTGTGTTGTGTTGGGTTTCAGATGAGCTTTGCGATAGCATTTTTCACAGATGTAATTGCTAAGGCTTGGGAGAGTCTTACCCTTGAGTTGCATGCGTTGTGTCAGATGTAATTATTGGGATGGGGTTTACCCCGTGTAGCATCTCATGTTGCTGTGGAAAATAGCAGAGAACGGAAGACAGTGTAAATCGACAACAGACAGCAACATGAGGTTCATTTGATTACATTTGTGAAACTGCTGTGCAAAATAACCATCAGAGTCTCCCAAATGCTATTGTTAGCTAAGTCACAGAACTGGGAACAAAAGGGATCTATACTGTTCCAGAACAGAACTGATATTTTTAAAAGCATGGGAACTGGTTAGCAACAGTCTTTTACGTTCCGGGCATTTTTTCTTAGTCCCACAAAAAACGCAACAAAGCACCTATGCAAAGCCCTCACTCTGTCACTCAGAAACATATTCCAGTGTCTGCCCGCCAGCTGAACATCTTTGCCAGTGTGTGTGCATGTAGGCTACCTGGCCCTCGCCCTCCAAAATATACTAGCCTACTGATGTTACAAGCAGGATTCAGAAATTATGGAGAGACATTTTTTATTTGAGAAGAATAGATTCACTTTTTCAAGACTAGTTAATGATATTATAGTTATTACGTTTTACATTGGATTTATTAACTACACAAAGGTAAGATGGGTTTTTATTTTAATTCTGCTGCTGCTTTGCACATACAAGCTTGTTAGTTAGCACTAGCTAGCTCTGGTCTAATGTTAAGCCTACTCTTGGATGTTCAAAGACAGATCCACTCTTCCGTAGGTATAATTCTGTGGGCCTAGTTCAGATAATGCATGTCATCATAACAAGATGCCTAGCGCTTCAACCCAAGCCTCCTCCTCCACCCTCTCTCACTTGCAACAAATTCAAATTGCGGCATGGATTCTACATGGTGTCAAAAGTGTTCTACAGGGATGCTGGCCCATGTTGACTCCAATGCTTCCCACAGATGTGTCAAGTTGGCTGGATGTCCTTTGGGTGGTGGACCATTCTTGATACACACGGGGAACTGTTGCAGTTCTTGACAGTTCACCTACTACCATACCCCGTTCAAAAACACTTTTGTCTTGACCATTCACACAAACACAATCCATGTCACAATTGTCTCAAGGCTTAAAATTCCTTATTTAAATGTAAACTGTCTCCTCCCCATCATCTACACTGAATGAAGTGGATTTAACAAGTGACATCAATAAGGGATCATTGCTTTCATCTGGATTCACCTGGTCACTCTATGTCATGGAAAGAGCAGGTGTTCTTAATGTTTTGTACACTACATATTTCATATTTCATATATTACATATTTCAGTGACATAATGCTTTAGATGTTAAAACTATGTTTTTATTGGTCTATCTCAGGCAATAAAACATTAGACAACCCTAACCCTAACCCTAGCTTCATGTCCACCTCCCAGTTCAACCATAACCCTAAACAGGGCTTTATTCTAAGTGGCACAGTATGCTAGTTAGGTGTGCACATTGGAACAAAGGACACGTTTTTGGACTGGTGGTCTCAACATGTAAGATAGTGATGGCCTGACCACAACTCCCACCCTACATCAACCTGAAGGGACACTCCCATTGCATCTAGTTCAGATGTCAGTGAAAGGGGGGGAGGGGGGGCATGGGCGTGCCTACTCATGTCTTCCCTGCCCGTCCCGTGTGTCATGTCCACGAGGGTGATGACAGGGGTGTTGGGCGGTCTGGTGGGTTAGGGGGGGCTGGAGTCCGCTCCCTGGGTTGGGGTGGTTCTCTCTGAAGTGTCCTAGTGACAGTAACTAGATCCCTTATAAGGCCGTCTAGCCGACAGACAGATCAGTGAGCACCGAGCGGCTACCTGTCAGAATCATCAACAGGACCTCTAACAGAGAAAGAGACACAGAGAGAGAGAGCCTGTCACTGTGCGCTGACCATGGAGACGAGTTCACTGACAGGGGGTCGTTGTAAGTGACCACCCACCACCCCACTGACAGTCCGGATCACAGAGCCCATCTCTAACTTCTCTCTCCTTCTTCCGTCTCTCTCTGTATCTCTCTTGCTCTCACTCCTCTATCTCGTAGGGTACTTATAGAAAAGCAAAACGCATGTAGCAAGTAGAAACAACAACTGTAACAGCAGTGCTGTAGTACTGTACTGCTGGTCAATGTCTCTCCCTCGCTCTGCCTCCTCAGAGAGAGTGTTGCATCATGGGTTGTAACCCCCTGTGTGTTGCTTGTGAGCTTTTTCCCCCCATCCACAGGGTAGTTATTCTGCTCCTGCTCCTGCCCTGCTGGCCCAGACCTGCTCTTAAATTCCAGCACTCGGCAGTATTGGATTACGAGCTTGTAGTGGGAAAAGTAAATACCTGCTTTATTGCTGCTCATCCATTTGGTTTATGTCTTATTAAATTATGGAGCAGGAAGGCCAATAACAGGTATGTCAGACATGTCCCCCCCCTCCAAGTTTATATTGTCTTAATTTCAATATGCTGGGAGGACTTGTTTTCACTAAGCGTGTATGTTGTTTTTCCCTGAGGACCAACACTAGGTAGGTCAGTAAACTATAGGGAGAGTCTGTCTCTGTGTATCTAGACACTCTCAAACCCAAACGACCCCACATCTAGAAGCCTCTTCACCAAATAAAAGAAGAGGGTCTGTGTGTGTGGGGACATTCTACTTCACTGAAATGAGTTAATACTTTCTTTGCTTATTCGTGTGATTTTTCAGCCTTTTCACTTTCTACGATTTGAAAATGACAAATGAATACACAAGTGTCAAATTGTCAGACTCCCTTGAGGCTTAATAATATTGGAAATACAACCTCAAACATCTTTTGGGTACAATTTGTGCACATAGCTGTCTAATAAGTTACCCTTGCAAACATGTTAAGCTGAAAAAAATATGAACACGCTGAACTGCAGAATAAGTCAGTAATAAAGAAGTGAATTTCTTAAAATCAAACCAAAATAACTTGACGCCATAATGAATGTTCCTGTGTTTCCTCTTCATGCTAATGGTGCTAGGTAGGATGTTGAGATAAACAGATATATAGGTCATGACGGCTGTCTGCCCTGCATGGGACGTTTAACCAAACACCTTATCTATGGGCAGCCGGCTGATGGTGATATCTGTGGTGATATCTGATGGTTTGCTGCTCTTATCTGTACACTCACTAGAGAGCTGAGGGCTCTGTAGGCTACTACAAGAGCAAATGAAGAGTTTCTTTCCACAATGATGTATATACATGTTCAGAAAACTTGGTAAATTAGCTTTTATCGTTTAAAGATCATATGAAAGAGATTGTGTTTTTTCACTATCTAATCATGGCATGGGCTTGTTCAATGACAGACACGTATTTGTTTGAACTCACTTGCTGGTTTCATTTCAGAGAGACAAATAATCTTGTGTATTTAGCAAAACACTATATTTGCCCCCCACTCTCAGAGAAATAAGTAGTACTGCTAGGTTTTTACACAATTTTTACACAATCAAATGTAACAAATAACTATAAATAATTATACATTTGTGACATTAAATGTTTATTAATACATTAATATGAGATCTATATGTAAAACATTTACATTTGAGATTTTAGTCATTTAGCAGATGCTCTTATCCAGAGCGACTTACAGTTACTGCATTCATCTTAAGATAGCTAGGTGAGACAAATCCATATCACAGTCAAATATGCAGTATACGGGGAGCAAAAGAAAAGAGAGTATAGATAGAGTCATATTTCGTCCACATGCTTCCACCTCCTCAGTGTATCAATGTTGTCATTAAAACTACATTTCATGTCTCAGTGGCTTTCTCCATAATATTTACTCTCGTGTCGCTGCAGTTCAAGAGAATTCTTCCCGTATATGATATCAGGACAGGGAGAATTCAAATAAACATGCAGTTGGAGGTAACAGGTTAAAGATGTCACAATCAGACACACATCCATCATGGCTGCCGCCAATAGGCCAGCGAGTCGCTGTGGGTTACCAATAACAGGAAACCAGGAAGGGGGATACATCAGTGAAATTACACCACGTGTACACAGGCTGTGTCGTTCCTCACTCAGACATGGGAATAATTAGCCAAACAGTAAATATAGTGAAATAAAATAATATACAAACGGTAACACTGAGACAGATGTACATCAAGACAGTTGCAGTGGCTGGTAACTTTGGGAGAGAAGTGGAGAGTACTATAGGCCTAGTTTCCCCTGCTGCTGTTGAATTACAGGACTATACAGTCTGGCTGTGTCCCAAATGGCACTCTATTCCGTATATAGTGTACTACTGTATGTTTCAACAGAACCCTATGGTCCCTGGTCAACAGCTGAGCACCATGTAGGGAATATGGTGCCATTTGGATTGCAAACTATGTATCAGCTAGCTACTGAGCCCCTTCACTACTACTATCCCCTGGGAGTTAGACAAGAATTACTGCCAGTCAGATAAGGTCACGAAGTCTGTTGTTCTTCTCTTCCTGCGAGTCATATTTTTACAGTTTGAATTATCTGACTGATTAAAAGTCTCCAAATCTCCTCAGACGTTTTTATCTGCAGTCCGTTGGGAGTGAGGAGAACCTAACGTGGTGAGTAGTTCCTCCTCATCCTCCCCTTCTCCTCCTCCTCCTCATCTTCCTCCTCCTTCACCTCTCTCTCTAATGGCTGTATGTCCCACAGAGTATAAACATGTCAGGCCAGAGGCCAGCAGAGCAGCAGACACCCCCTGCCTCTTATCACCCCAGGAGTGATATTATCATGTCACCGTGACCACGGCAACAGCCATTGCTCTTCGAGAACAGAGAGGGAGGAGAGGAGGAGAGGCGGGGAGAGGTGGGGAGGAGAGAGTAGGAGGCGGAGGTGAGTAGTGTGGTCTCATCTAGTAGGGGACCAAAGAGAAATAGGAGCGATAACAACTTTTATTGACCTTCAGAGATTCTTGTGGAAGGAATATGCTCCAGAAAGTGACTTAGTACTTCATGCCACGAACAGTAAACAATATGACACTGTCTGCGGGAACACCTGCTAAAACACTGAAACATGGATCTTATTCCAAGAAACTTGTCCAAACCAGTTTTTCACAGACAACTTGATATTGATAAGTTTGGTTGACTGCTTCAGAAATGTTCAGCACAAAACAGAGTTAAAATGGCAATAACCATCATCATTATTTATCCAACTAGATGTCCCAAAAGACACTCTGTTCTCTGTACTACGTTTGGCCAGAGCCCTATGGGCGCATACCCTAACTAGCCCTATGGGCCCTAGTCCAAAAGGTGCCATTTGGGATACAGCCACTGTAGTCGGTAGAGAAAAGGGGCACTGTGTCAGATGATGTATAGCTAACAGACGGAAAACCAACAAACCATCAAAACATTTCCATTATGCCAAAGTTTTCTGTCAGCCTAGGTCAACCAAAATAGATCTCCACAAAAAAAAGGAAAATTGTTGCTATGACAGCCTTTCCCCGGCCTGCTCACCCAACGTATAAATCCACATGATTATGATCCATGTCTGGCCAGAGAAGCTCTGTGTGTTTCCCCTCGGCCCATTTGACCAATAAGTTATCTGGATATAGTGGAGGCGAGGAGTGCACCTCAGGCCCAATACATCCAACCACATGTCTCAGGCATGTCCCGCTCACACGGCTCACACACGGCTCGCTCACACACGGCTGGCCCACACACGGGCTTGGTCCTTAGCAGTGACCGCGGGGGACGGCGGGGATAATCGCAGCCACATGCTCCAGACAGTTTTTACTGTAAATACACTTTCACACAGAAAACAGTGTGAGAACTTTTTCACCAGCACGTCTCAGGCACCCATCCTCATTCTCTCCCCCCCCCTTCTCTCACCCCGACCCCCCTCCCCCGCCTTTCTCTCCCCTCCCCCACCTTTCTCCCACCTCCCTCTACCTCTCTCCTAGCTGCTCCCCATATGTGTAGGTTTGTGTCCTGTAACTATTGGACCAGGTCAGGTCAGAGACCTATCTACTTACCTGGAACCATGGAATCATGCCTAGCTACTCCTGGGAATTCTGGAAGCATGCAGCCTGCATGCAGCCTTAGATAGTAAACAGCCTGGTGAACAGGTCCTGCCCTGCACACCGTACCATTACATGGGCAGCACAGAAACTAGACAAACAAAAGGTGTAATGGGTCAGCACTCAAAAAGATGTCGCATAAAGCTCACTTCATTTTTTCTATTATTTTCACTGTATCAGGGATAGCATCCAAAAATCTACATCAGGGATAGCGTCCAAAAATCTGCATCAGGGATAGCATCCAAAAATCTGCATCAGGGATAGCATCCAAAAATCTGCATCAGGGATAGCGTCCAAAAATCTGCATCAGGGATAGCATCCAAAAACGCACACACCACCACCACCTTCACTCGGCTGATATGACTTTTGACCTTAGGGACGTGTTGGAGAGAAGTCGGGGTGAGGGCCTGTCATGGCCGAGGCGGCCAGCCGAAGCTTGCAGGGCAGGGGGGTTATGGGTAATGAGGGAGACCCGGGGAATTGTAGCTCATTTAGAGTTAGAGTGACCTGATCGTTTATCACTGGTGACAAAGTGTAAAAGTCAGCTGGGGGGATATAATTTACACTCAGGTCGTAAATCAAGACATGGCAGGGTCTCTAACACTCTCGCTCTACTCTCTCCTAATCTCTCTCCCCCTTCTCTCCCTCCCTCTAAACTGCTCCGCCCTCTAAACTGCTCCGTCTCTCTATCCCATTGGTAAGGAGGAATCTAAACATATGCTACTCAACAACTGAGCTTGGTTTTGCAATTTCCTACATGAAGAACACAGCACTTATGACTTGCTGTAGTTTTGCTCTTATTAAATGAGAGACATCTTTGCTTGTAGGGAGGAAGGCTGGGCTGAGATGTCTGAAAGTTCTCAAACCCTCTCTTTTCCTCCCATCTACTCTTCTTTCTGGCACCCCTTCAGAAGAAGTAGGAAGGGAGAAGGTCTGAGGCTGAGCTGAGAGGGAGAAAGGCTGGGTTGAGAAGGAGGAATTTTGGGTTGAGAGGGAGAAAGGCTGGGTTGAGAGGGAGAAAGGCTGAGATGTCCAAGTGCTCAGTGACCTCTGTGGGGGCCAGTAAGCATCCAGACACTAATAATAATTGTTATAATTTACATTTTAGTCATTTAGCAGACTCTTTTATCCAAAGTGACTTACAGTTAGTGCATTCATCTTATTAAGATAGCTAGGTGAGACAACCACATATCACAGTCGTAGTGAGTACATTTTCCCTCAATACAGAAGATATCAGCAAAGTCAGAGCTAGTTCTTATTAGGCTTCGCTGTACCTTTGTTTCCAAGTGCCCTAGAGGAAAAAAATCTAGCACATATTCGCTAGCATCATGATTGTACCATTACTACAAAAAACGTCTTGTTTCTAGCCTCAACATTTCAGAAGATATGACCCATATTACCGGCGCAGCGTTTTCTTTCTTACTATGGCGGATTGGCGAGCCCCATTTCACATTCATAAACTGTTCTAAAAAACTACTTGTGGGCCATTTGTTTACACCTTGTTCAGCCATGTTATCTCATTACCTAGCTAAAAAGATGGTGGGCTTATTGCAACCATCGACGGCCACCAAATTATCGCCACCTGATCCCTCTTTAAACCATCAATACGCGTTAAATTCACCTGCACAATTGATCTCAATTGCAACCATTTTTGGTCACTTTATTACCGCTCCCTAAAAGCTGAGTGTTACCTTAGTCCTGCTTGCTTCCAAAGTCTTTCAAGATATGCTCGCCCGCTGTTGGGTATTATCATCGGAACAATTTAGACAAACTTTTGGAGCAGACTAAGGGTGATTTATCTATATGACAATCATTCCATACAACTGAAATAAAATATTTATTATTTTACCATGGCAAATCTTCTGTGGCAATTTACCGACACGTTGTATGAATGGAAAACTAATGTTGTACCCCACTGTTTTATTGTATTTGTTTCCAGTGTATGTAATCCATTAAATACATCTGTCTTTAAAATAAAATCGTCTGGTATAGTTATTTTTTTAAATCAAGATCAGGGGTAAAATATTTTTAAATGTGTTACTAAATCCAGTAAATCGTGATTGAGTTATATAAGAAGCTAAATCACTGGTTTATTCTTGTGGATTTTTTTGTTGCAATCAAGCTTATTTTGGCACACAATTTCATGTAATCTCCTGTTCGTGTTGTTTTATGAAAACCAGCGCTAACACGGTGCTCCAGTTCTGCCTCTTCGTTTCAACCCACATGGTAACTTTACTACTAGGCTATTAGCTGAACATTTGGGGACACAGAAGAAAGAAAGGAAAAGGGATAGCTTCTTGAAGAAATCAATGATCATAGCAATGAATGAATTGGCGCATTCCTTTGCCCAGGCGTTGATGGCACATGCCAGCACTTACAATGCCTGGATAGCTATTTTATGTACCAGCTAAGCACATCATGTTATAGTAATCTGGTGCCCGACAGCACAGTCGATGACGTAGCATGCAACCATTGGTTGATTCATGCAACATCTGAGCAGAGGAACACGACCATCTCTTCCTTTTCATCGCTCACAAGATGTTCTTAAAGAGGCAGTGTACAATTTTCAATGTAATGCATTTCAATAGGAAAATAGTGCTTTTACACAATGTAGAAACCTAATATTCTTAGTTTAAATTTGTGATGCTGTTCTTGTCCATTTGTGTTCTGTTTTTTGTCATTTTTTAGACAAATCTAAAAAAAAAAAATTGCCAAAAAGGAATGACTTTTTAAAATGTGTGTTTAGTTTTGGAGGACTTCTCAGTCAGAGAGCTGCACTATTTCCCACCGTTTGTTTAAAACAATCAAATCAAATTTTATTTGTCACATGCGCCAACAAATAATTAAAGAGCAGCACTAAATAACAATAGCTAGGCTATATACAGGGGGTACCGGTACAGAGTCAATGTGTGGGGGTACCGGTGTCGAGGTAATTGAGGTAATATGTACATGTAGGTAGAGTTATTAAAGAGACTATGCATAGATAATAACAGAGAGTAGCAACACCATAGAAAAGCAGGGGTGGGGGGGGGGGGGGGGGCAATGCAAATAGTCTGGGTAGCTATTTGATTAGATGTTCAGGAATCTTATGGCTTGGGGGTAGAATTTTTAGGGACTTCCTCTGACACCGCCTGGTATAGAGGTCCTGGATGGAAGGACGCTTGGCCCCGGTGATGTACTGGGCCGTACGCACTACCCTCTGTAGTGCCTTGTGGTCGGAGCCCGAGCAGTTGCCATACCAGGCAGTGATGGAACCCGTCAGGAAGCTCTCGATGTTGCAGCAGTAAAAACCTTTTGAGGATCTGAGGACGCATGCCAAATCTTTTCAGTCTCCTGAGGGGGATAGGTTTTGTCGTGCCCTCTTCCCAACTGTTTTAGTGTGTTTGGACCATGATAGTTTGTTGGTGATGTGGATGCAAGGAACTTGAAGCTCTCAACCTACTCCACTGCAGCCTCGTTGATGAGAATGGGGGCATGCTCAGTCCTCCTTTTCCTGTAGTCCACAATCATCTCCTTTGTCTTGATCACTTTGAGGGAGAGGTTGTTGTCCTTGCACCACACAGCCAGGTCTTTGACCTCCTCCCTATATGCTGTCTCATCGTTGTCGGTTATCAAGCCTACCACTGTTGTGTCATCGGCAAACTTAATGATGGTGTTGGAGTCGTGCCTGGCCGTGCAGTAATGAGTGAACAGGGAGTACAGGAGGGGACTGAGCACGCACCCCTGAGGGGCCCCCATGTTGAGGATCAGCGTGGCAGATGTGTTGTTACCTACCCTTACCACCTGGGGGCGGCCCGTCAGGAAGTCCAGGATCCAGTTGCAGAGGGAGGTGTTTAGCCTCAGGGTCCTTAGCTTAGTGATGAGCTTTGATGGTGTTTAACGCTGAGCTGTAGTCAATGAATAGCATTCTCACATAGGTGTTCCATTTGTCCAGGTGGGAAAGGACAGTGTGGAGTCCAATAGAGATTGCATCATCTGTGGATCTGTTGGGGCGGTATGCAAATAGAGTGGGTCTAGGGTTTCTGATATAATGGTGTTCATGTGAGCCATGACCAGCCTTTCGAAGCATTTCATGGCTACAGACATGAGTGCTACGGGTCGGTAGTCATTTAGGCAGGTTAACTTAGTGTTCTTGGGCACAGGAACTATGGTTGTCTGCTTGAAACATGTTGGTATTACAGTCTCAGACAGGGAGAGGTTGAAAATGTTAATGCAGACACTTGTCAGTTGGTAGCACATGCTCGGAGTACACGTCCTGTAATCCGTCTGGCCCTGCGACCATGTGAATGTTGACCTGTTTAAAGGTCTTTCTCACATCGTCTGCAGAGAGCGTGATCACACAGTCGCCCAGAACAGCTGATGCTCTCATGCAGGTTTCAGTGTTACTTGCCTCGAAGCGAGCATAGAAGTTATTCCTGAGGGTTATTCCAGACTCCAATGAGTGCCAGTTTCAGGATGATCTAAGTATCCTATTCAGTAAGGTGCCTTTCATATGCATGCCTTTCCTACGCACTTCTCAGTAGTTGCTATTCAGAGTTACCTAATGCAGGTGCTTAATGGGCTTTGCTGGCATGGTTCCCTTGCAGGCACTGAATACATTTAATTCAACCGCTGAAAATCCTCCCACTTGCTGGCCAACAGATTTTAATTTAATAGGGTTTTCAGTACATTTATCTTAAGCAATCCCTTTAAATACTAAGTGTACCTTTAATTGACATTTTGTCGACAGACAAAATACATCGAGAGAACAGGTTCAGAATATTAGGGATCAACGAAAGAAAGCCATCTAAATACATGCATATTCATCTTTTGGGAATACATGCATATTCATTGTTTGGGGAGCCTTTAGGCAAAAAATAGAATGACGAATGAAAAATACAGTGTTTTGATTCATCTTGGAAGTTGTCATACTCAAGTCCAAACCATGAAATATTGGAAGGTGGAAAAAAGTGTACAATAAGGGTTGAACAACAGTCCTATGAATCTACCCTATTCCTCACTAACCATGGAGCTGGATGAAAATTGTCCAGTCTTTGTGAACTGTGCGCCAGGCTCCAGGTTTAACCTGCTACTTGTGGCCTGAGTTCTGTAATGATTCAAATAGACTACATGTCCCAAATTCTTGCACAACGTTAGCCTAATATGATCCACTAATGCTAGAGACCCTCAGGAACAACTACACAGATGTGACTGAGGAAAGAAAGGTCAACGGAATGGAATGGAATGATGCAAAATGTAAGCTACACATTGAAGAATACTAACACTTTAGTGACAGTTCTAAATGTATGTGGGTATTACTGATGGTGGCTCACCGATAGCAGCTAATATTTAAAATGATACAAATTGTAAAATGAAACTGAGAAAAGCCTGGCATATACATGTATCTGTAGACACACCTCCAGAACACCTTATTTTCTTAGATCTCCACCCCAAACGAATAGCGTTTGAATAGCTTGCTATTCTCATGCTTAAGTTCAAGGTCAGAATACGCATAGAGAGAAAAGTGCATAAAAAGGGAATTAAAATCCATTTACGCGTGCTTAACTCGTGTCAGAATCGGCCCCTAAGAGTGTGTTTGGTTTGGCTACAAGGAGCGGATACTTGGTGTGGTTCTGGCTCTTTGTCCCTACTCAAATAAACCATATTTTATGATATTTATCTGTGTCCTCCTTATATCAATCCTACCTCATTTAGGTTTCTTTTGAATAACAGAACAGACAAAAAATGTTATGTCCTAAGAATGTGAGGATATGAAATGAATTTCATTACGTCCTCATGTACTGACAGAACAGTACATCATACTTTTTATTTTGACAATGAGTCACATTCCTGATCATAGCAATGGAAGAAATGCATCATAATCTGCCTAAATGTTATTCTGCTCTGTATCTCCCACGTACACTCATCCTTTCTGTCAGGAAACATGCTGAGTTTATTTACTGTATCCAAGAACACTGTCTGGGGCTCACTTTCTCCCCCTCTCTCTCTTGCTCTCTCGCTCTCTCTCTTTCCCTCCTCTCGCTAACCAACCAAGAGGCAATTAGGCTTACAGTATAAAGAATTGCATTTGTGTTGAATTCAGGCCTCAAATCTTAAGCTTTAGTAAAAAATGTAACCTACCTCAGACAAAGCCAGTGTTGAAATGTTTTGGTACAAACATTTGTCAAATTCCTAGACACCAAAACTTCAAGTGTACTGAACTTGTACTTTTAGATGTAACATAGAGAGAGAGAGAGAGAGAGAAGAGGGAAAGACAACAGTATATATAGAAAGAGAGAAAGAGATAGAGGAGAGAGAGAGAAAGAGACCCAAGCCAGGAGGAGAGAGGCTCAGGCTGGGTTCAGAGGGAAATGCACCCCCTCGGTCTGCCCACCCGGAGATGGATTAATGAATACTTTATTTTTATATAGTGACATTTCACATACACACATGCTCAGACAGACGTATACACTGAGTTTACAAAACATTAAGAACACCTGCTCTTTCCATGACATAGACTGACAAGGCCTTGTTGATGTGATTTAATCAGTTTAGGTGAAGTGGATGAGACAAGTAAAAAAAAAGATTTTTAAGCCTTGAGACAATTGAGACATGGATTGTGTATGTGTGCCATTCAGAGGGTGAATGGGAAAGACAAAATATTGAAGTGCCTTTGAACGGGGTATGGTAGTAGGAGGCGCATTGGTTTGTGTCAAGAACTGCAACGCTGCAGGGTTTTTCACGCTCAACAGTTTCCTGTGTATCAACAATGGTCCACCACCCAAAAGACTTCCAGCCAACTTGACACAACTGTGGGAAGCATTGGAGTCAACATGGGCCAGCATCCCTGTGGAACGCTTTCAACACCTTGTAGAGTCCATGCCCAGACAAATTGAAGCTGTTCTGAGGGGAACTCAATATTAGGAAGGTGTTCCTAATGTTTGGTATACTCAGTGTGTAGGTATACTGTGGGTGGTGGGTTAAGGTTTATAGTCCTGTGTTGGTTGGCATGAATTACTTGCGTGCCTGGAGACTCTTCCTCCAGTGAGTAGATGTTGTACAATACAGTAGGCTCACTCTTTCTCCAGTATTACCTGTGTACGGTGTCCATTTCAGGACAGCCTCACTCTCAGTGTGGATGTCTCAGTAAAAAGGAGTGAAACAACAACCATGCTAAAACCAAGCATTAACATATCGGCTATCACAAGATAGGCCTGGAATACACTTCAAAACTGGTCAATCTTTACTGTCCCCCAACAGAGTGAACGGTCGAGATAGGACTAAGGGGCCCAACTAGAAATGTCTTCAGTTGGCCACGTCCCAACAGTCACAATACTTTGGAGATGTATGTTTCTATTCGGGTCTGTTCTTGTTCAAACACAAAATGATGTTTAAGCTTAACTTGTATTGTATTGCTTAAGATTACTCTCACTGGTCATCTCTCATAAACAATGATCCTTCTCTCTTGCGGGAAAGTAAAGGACTCATAAGCAGATCATCTTTCACATTGTTTAGGGAGAGTCATTTAGGGCGAGCAGGGAGCTTCAGGGGTGAATTTGTGAGAGGTCAAACACGTCAGACAGAAACACAAATCAGATCGGTAGCTACTGTGTAATAACAAAAACAAATGACTAACATTCCAGAGGGTGAGTCATTACGTAACTATGGTCAAATTTCAAATGGTCTTCTCCATTAAAACATCCTCTTCCTGAGTATTACCTTCGTCACACCAACCACATGCCCTCAGTGCCAACCAGATGCCCTTATCTCATCCAGACTGACCTATATCTGCCCTGCAAGATAAAAAAAAGGAATGCTAGTGAATAGCAGAAGCTAAGTTGTTTGATTTCTGTGGTGACCAAACCCGAACACGAGGGTGGGATTCCTCAGTTATATGATGATGATGACCTTACAGAGTCTTGCATTGGACTTGATTGGCTGAACTATCCTGTTCTCTTAGGGTGCATCTGAAATGACATCCCATTCCTTTATGGTGCACTACTTTTGACCAGGGCCCACAGGACTCTATAGGTAATAGGGTGCCATTTGGGACGCACACTTTTAATGATTTACTAGCTGGAGAGGTCAACGGTTAAAGGTGGACTTCACAAGACGGGGTCAGGGCAGATGATGGCCAGATCAGGATAACCACTTAAAGACTCTTTGACCTCTGTATCAAAGTGTTATTGGTCAGCCAAGCAGCCTCACTCTCCTCGCCACAGCTAGGAGTATAGCCTGGTCCCGTCAGTCAGTCACTGGGTTGCCTTAGCCTCAGTTTGTATTGTTTTTCTCTCCTCCTCCTCCTCCTCTCTATTCCTAGGTGTTGTGGATCCGAAGGAGCCGTAAAAAGGGCAATTCAAAGCTCTCAGCCATAACAGTAATAGGTCCTGAGTGTAATGTTACACAGCCATTAGGCTAATGGGCCCTACTCTAACGGCCCTCTTTGGGTTTCAGTTGCAGGGTGAAGGGCCCCTGTACTTCATATTGATATAAACATGGTGCAATGAGTCACGTTTATAAAGCATTAAATAGACCTGGATGGCCGCTCTCAGGTAAACATAATTAAACCCAGGTGTCGGTTGATATATACCTCCCAAGAGAAGTTGTAAACCCTTTTCTGATCCTGATTCCATGCCACCTGAAAAGGATAGGTACAGTATGCTAGTAGTTGGTCCACTACTCTAACTTGAACCCTAACTGTTCTAAACACTAGGGCTGCAGTCAGTCTTCTCTCAGAGACACATAGCCTACAGTACAGGTCTCAGTTACAGCCTCCTGCCCTCCTCGTGAGAACAGGAAGCCAGGCACGGCTTTTACAGTCAGAACCATTTACTGTGTTTTATCCCTGGTTAGCAGGGCAGCACGCACACACAGACCTACCTCAGGTGGAGGGAGGGAGAGTGGGAAAGGGGTAGGAAGGGAGAGAGAGAGGTAGAGAGAGAGAGAAAGAGAGGTGGGCGGAGAGGAAGAAGAGGGGAGGATAGATGGGAGTAGGGGTGAGAAAGACAAAGGGGGAGAAAAAGACAGAGAGAGAGAGATATTAGTGCCCCTTCCCTCTCTCTCTCTCTCTCTCTGCTCTGTTTGTTTTTACCAGAGAGCGAATGATAGCGTCCTCAATTAGAGGGGAAGTGCTTTTTTTATGGGGCCTTCTCTGGTGGTGCAGTCCCAAAAACCCTAACCCCAAAAACCCTAACCCTTACCCAAACCCAAAAACCAAAACCCAAACCCTTAAGCTTAAAATAACATTTGAACAAACTCAGGACCTGAAAAAAGTTATATGATGATGATGACCTTAAGCTTAAAATAACATTTGAACAAACTCTGGACCTGAAAAAAGTTATATGATGATGATGACCTTAAGCTTAAAATAACATTTGAACAAACTCAGGACCTGAAAAAAGTCCTGACGTTTCAAAAAAGTTGTTGTTTTCTGACTTTTTACATTTTAGTCATTTAGCAGACGCTCTTATCCAGAGTGACTTACAGTAGTGAATGCATACATTTCATACATTTCTTTTTTCCGTACTAGTCCCCTGTGGGAATCAAACCCACAACCCTGGTGTTGCAAACACCATGCTCTACCAACTGAGCCACACAGGACATTAAGGTGAAATGTTATGATATTGGGGTCCTAATAATGTAGGAAAACAAGTGTACACACACACACACACACACACACACACACACACACACTGTGGGGTTGAGGAGATGGGAATTCAAGCTGCAGCTAATGCTCTTGTTACCTACAGCAAATTGAATTAGAGCTCACCTATGGAAAGTTTGACTTTGGTCCATGTAATGTCCCGACATACTCCTTCTGGGTTAATCCCAAATGGCACCCTATTCTCTGGTCAAATGTAGTGCACTATATAGGGAATATGGTGGAATTTGGGACTGAGACTCTCTCTGCAATTCAAAGGAATACTCTGGGGATGTGGAAGCAACAAGTCTCATGCACACAGTAAGTAGGGTCTTTTCAGTACATGGCTGCACACTGTCACAGTGCTTCTACATCAGCCACAACAGGCTGAGCGGTACTCAACCTGTGAAGGAACTCCTTACGTAAAGACGTGCACACACACACAGGCACGTATACCCACACATACACACACTCTGAAAACCTGCACAGGAACAAATGCTCAGAGTGCCCTTGGATAACTAGAGAGAGAGGGAGAGAGAGAGAGAGAGAGAGAGAGAGGCCAAACCACACAACTAACAACATTGGACACTTGATGGAACACAAAGCCTTCACCATCACTATCTCATCCTGGAATATACAAGGTCTGAGGTCATCTGACTTTGGCCTAAAGAGCAGAAACCTCAACATCACCGAATACAGAAATACAGAGATTGTCATTCTACAGGAAACATGGTATAGAGGAGATGGACCCACTGGTTGCCCTTTAAGTTACAGAGAGCAGGTAGTCCCATCCACCAAACTACCAGGTGTGAAACAGGGAAGGGACTCAGGGGGTATGCTAATTGGGTATAGAGTAGACCTAACTCACTCTATTAAATTCATCAAAACAGGAACATTTTACATTTGGCTAGAAATTCAAAAGGAAATGATCTCAACAGAGAAAAATATCTTCCCGTGTGCTACCTATATCCCCCCACTAGAATCCCCATACTTTACTGACGACAGCTTCTCCATGCTGGAGGGGTAAATCAATCATTTCCAGGCCCAGGGACATGTACTAGTCTGTGGCGACCTAAATGCCCGAACTGGACAAGAACCTGACACCCTCAGCACACAGGGGGACAAACACCTACCTGGAGGTGACAGTATTCCCTTCCCCATATGCCCCCCTAGGCAGAACTACGACAACATAACCAACAAAAACGGGTCACAACTCCTACAGCTCTGTCGCACGCTGGATATGTCCATAATAAATAGTAGGCTCCAAGGGGACTCCTATGTTAGGTACACCTATAGCTCGTCTCTTGGCAGTAGTCCTGTAGACTACTTTATCACTGACCTCAACCCAGGGTCTCTCAGAGCATTCATAGTCAGCCCACTTACACCCCTATCAGATCACAGATCACAGTCTAATTGAACAGAGCAATACTCAATCATGAGGCATCAAAGCCAAAGGAACTGAAAAATAATAAGTAATGCTATAGATGGAAGGAAAGTAGTGTGGAAACCTAATATTATTCAACAACAAATTCAATCCCTTTTAGACAACATCCTGTTGTGACATAAACGTGTCACTGTAGTAGTGAAGGTGTAAACTTGGCATTAGAAAACTAAACAGTATATTTGACCTCTCCCCTATCAAATCAAAAAATGTCAAGCTGAAAACCTAAGAAAATGAACAACAATGACAAATGGTTTGATGAAGAATGCAAAAACCTAAGAATTAAATGTAGAAACCTATCCAAACAAAAACATAGAGACCATGAAAACCTGAGTCTACGAATTCACTATAGTGAATCACTAAAACAATACAGAAATACACTACGGAAAAAGAAATCAGCTCAATGTAATTGAAGAATCCATAGACTCTAACCACTTCTGGGTAAATTGGAAAACACTAAACAAACAAAAACACGAAGAGTTATCTATCCAAAACTGAGATGTATGGATTAACCACCTCTCCAATATTTTTGGACCTATAACAAAGAACAAACAGCAAAAACATATACATGATCAAATACAAATCTTAGAATCAACTATTAAAGATTACCAGAACCCTCTGGACTCTCCAATTACATTGAATGAACTACAGGACAAAATACAAACCCTCCAACTCAAAAAGGCCTGTGGTGTTGATGGTATCCTACATGAAATGATAAAATATACAGACCACAAATTCCAATTGGCTATACTTAAACTCTTTAACATCATCCTTAGCCCTGGCATCTTCCCCAATATTTGGAACCAAGGACTGATCACCCCAATCCACAAAAGTGGAGACAAATTTGACCCCAATAACTACCGTGGGATATGCGTCAACAGCAACCTTGGGAGAATCCTCTGAATTATCATTAACAGCAGACTCGTACATTTCCTCAGTGAAAACAATGTACTGAGCAAATATCAAATTGTCTTTTTACCAAATTACCATACGACAGACCATGTATTTATCCTGCACACTCTAATTGACAAAGACACAAACCAAAACAAAGGCAAAGTCTGTTCATGCTTTGTTCATTTCAAAAAAGCTTTTGACTCAATTTGGCATGAGGATCTGCTATACAAATTGATGGAAAGTGGTGTTGGGGGAAAAACATACAACATAAAATCCATGTACACAAACAACAAGTGTCCGGTTAAAATTGGTAAACAAATACACACATTTCTCTCCACAGGGTCGTGGGGTGAGACAGAGATGCAGCTTAAGCCTCACCCTCTTCAACATATATATCAACAAATTGGTTAGGGCACTAGAACAGTCTGCAGCACCCGGCTTCACCCTACTAGAATCTGAAGTCAAATGTCTTCCGTTTGCTGATGATCTGGTGCCAACCAAGGAGGGCCTGCAGCACCTAGATCTTCTGCACAGATTCACAGACCTGGACCCTGACAGGAAATATCAATAAGACATAAATAATGGTGTTCCAAAAAAGGTCCAGTTGCCAGGACCACATATACAAATTCCATCTAGACACCGTTGCCCTAGAGCACACAAAAAAACTATACTTACCTCGGCCTAAACATCAGCACCACAGGTAACATCCACAAAGATGTGATCGATCTGAGAGACAAGGCAAGAAGGGTCTTCTATGCCATCAAAAGGAACAGAAAATTTGACATACCAATTAGGATCTAGCAACAAATACTTGAATCACTTAAAGAATGCATTGCCCTTTATGGTTGTGAGGCCAACCAAGAATGTACTAAATGGGACAAACACCAAATTGAGACTGCATGTAGAATTCTGCAAAAATATCCTCTGTGTACAATGTAAGACACCAAATAATGGATGCAGAGCAGAATTAGGTCGATACCCGCTAATTATCAAAATCCAGAAAAGAGACGTTCAATTCAACAACCACCTTAAAGGAAGCGATTCCCAAACCTTCCATAACAAAGTCATCACCTACAGAGAGCTGAACCTGGACAAGAGTCTCCTAAGCAAGCTGGTCCTAGGGCTCTGTTCACAAACACAAACAGACCCCACGAAGCCCCAGGACAGCAACACAATTAGACCCAACCAAATCATGACAAAACAAAAAGATAATTACTTGACACATTGGAAAGAATTAACAAAAAACAGAGCACTAGAAGGCTATGTGCACACTGCCCACAACATGAGGTGGAAACTGAGCTGCACTTCCTGACCTCCTGACAAATGTATGATCATATTAGAGACATATATTTCCCTCAGATTACACAGATGCACAAAGAATTCGAAAATAAACCCCATTTTGATAAACTCCCATATCTATTGGTTGAAATACCACAGTGTGCCATCACAGCAGCAAGATGTGAATCTGTTGCCACAAGAAAAGGGAAACCAGTGAAGAACAAACACCATTGTAAATACAACCCATATTTATGTTTATTTTTTTCTCCCTTTTGTACTTGATCTATTTTCACAAAATATGACATTTTAAAGGTCTTTATTCTATTGGAACTTTTGTGAGTGTAATGTTTACTGTATTTTTTTCTTCTATTGTTTTTTTCACTTTTCTTTATTATCTATTTCACTTGCTTTGGCAATGTAAACATATGTTTCCCATGCCAATAAAGCCCTTAAATTGAAATTGAATTTAGAGAGAGAGAGATGGGAAATGAGAAATGAGTTTCCCATCAGCGTGCTGTGCTCCATCTCTCCAGTCAGTTGGACCCCTGAGTGGAGACTCCTAAAGCCCATGGAATAAACCCCAGAGACATGGGAAACCAGTTTCATCAAACTCTCTGTGTGTTCCATAGAGTCTGGGTGGACCCCTGCTCCCCTTCTCCCCTCCTCCCTCCTCGCCCATTAACAATGAGGGGGATGTGTGAGAAAAGAACCAAGAAGTGTGGTTCTCCCTCCCCTCTCCGTCAGGCCAGGGGTGTAAATTCCAGCCCCACCCAGGGGCTCAGGATGAAGGGTTGGCTAAGACCTGTGTGCCCCCTCCTCTCCCCAGCAGGAGCCCCAGAAAGTAATGAAGGCTGGGGCGGCAAGGCGGCTGGGGACCATTGGGGGGGCGGTCGGGGCTAGCGGGTTAGAGGATTCCAGCCTGATGGTGTGGAGAGGGTCTTTCTGTAACTCTCTGCAGGTAGCCAGGAGCACAGCCCTGAGGCAGGGATTCCTGGGCCTGCTCCCCTCATCACCTCTGACGACCGGGGTCTTAATCACACTGTTCACACACTCACACCTCACCCTGCATTTCCTCGCCCTCTCTTACTCACTCCCTTCTGTCTCCGACCCGCTCTCTCTGCTCTGTCCCCCTGCTCTGTCTCCCCACAACACTATGTCTACCTTCTGCTCTCTCTGCTCTGTCCCCCTTCTCTGTCTCCCCACAACACTCTGTCTCCCTTCTGCTCTCTCTGCTCTGTCCCCCTTCTCTGTCTCCCCACAACACTCTGTCTCCCTTCTGCTCTCTCTGCTCTGTCCCCCTTCTCTGTCTTCCCAAAACACTCTGTCTCCCTTCTGCTCTCTCTGCTCTGTCCCCCTTCTCTGTCTCCCCACAACACTCTGTCTCCCTTCTGCTCTCTCTGCTCTGTCCCCCTTCTCTGTCTCCCCACAACACTCTGTCTCCCTTCTGCTCTCTCTGCTCTGTCCCCCTTCTCTGTCTTCCCAAAACACTCTGTCTCCCTTCTGCTCTCTCTGCTCTGTCCCCCTTCTCTGTCTCCCCACAACACTATGTCTCCCTTCTGCTCTCTCTGCTCTGTCCCCCTTCTCTGTCTCCCCACAACACTATGTCTCCCTTCTGCTCTCTCTGCTCTGTCCCCCTTCTCTGTCTCCCCACAACACTATGTCTCCCTTCTGCTCTCTCTGCTCTGTCCCCCTTCTCTGTCTTCCCAAAACACTCTGTCGCCCTTCTGCTCTCTCTGCTCTGTCCCCCTTCTCTGTCTTCCCAAAACACTCTGTCGCCCTTCTGCTCTCTCTGCTCTGTCCCCCTTCTCTGTCTCCCCACAACACTCTGTCGCCCTTCTGCTCTCTCTGCTCTGTCCCCCTTCTCTGTCTCCCCACAACACTATGTCTCCCTTCTGCTCTCTCTGCTCTGTCCCCCTTCTCTGTCTTCCCAAAACACTCTGTCGCCCTTCTGCTCTCTCTGCTCTGTCCCCCTTCTCTGTCTCCCCACAACACTCTGTCGCCCTTCTGCTCTCTCTGCTCTGTCCCCCTTCTCTGTCTCCCCACAACACTCTGTCTCCCTTCTGCTCTCTCTGCTCTGTCCCCCTTCTCTGTCTCCCCACAACACTCTGTCGCCCTTCTGCTCTCTCTGCTCTGTCCCCCTTCTCTGTCTCCCCACAACACTCTGTCTCCCTTCTGCTCTCTCTGCTCTGTCCCCCTTCTCTGTCTCCCCACAACACTCTGTCTCCCTTCTGCTCTCTCTGCTCTGTCCCCCTTCTCTGTCTCCCCACAACACTATGTCTCCCTTCTGCTCTCTCTGCTCTGTCCCCCTTCTCTGTCTCCCCACAACACTCTGTCTCCCTTCTGCTCTCTCTGCTCTGTCCCCCTTCTCTGTCTCCCCACAACACTATGTCTCCCTTCTGCTCTCTCTGCTCTGTCCCCCTTCTCTGTCTCCCCACAACACTCTGTCTCCCTTCTGCTCTCTCTGCTCTGTCCCCCTTCTCTGTCTCCCCACAACACTATGTCTCCCTTCTGCTCTCTCTGCTCTGTCCCCCTTCTCTGTCTCCCCACAACACTATGTCTCCCTTCTGCTCTCTCTGCTCTGTCCCCCTTCTCTGTCTCCCCACAACACTATGTCTCCCTTCTGCTCTCTCTGCTCTGTCCCCCTTCTCTGTCTTCCCAAAACACTCTGTCTCCCTTCTGCTCTCTCTGCTCTGTCCCCCTTCTCTGTCGTCCCACAACACTCTGTCTCCCTTCTGCTCTCTCTGCTCTGTCCCCCTTCTCTGTCTCCCCACAACACTATGTCTCCCTTCTGCTCTCTCTGCTCTGTCCCCCTTCTCTGTCTCCCCACAACACTATGTCTCCCTTCTGCTCTCTCTGCTCTGTCCCCCTTCTCTGTCTCCCCACAACACTATGTCTCCCTTCTGCTCTCTCTGCTCTGTCCCCCTTCTCTGTCTCCCCACAACACTATGTCTCCCTTCTGCTCTCTCTGCTCTGTCCCCCTTCTCTGTCTCCCCACAACACTATGTCTCCCTTCTGCTCTCTCTGCTCTGTCCCCCTTCTCTGTCTCCCCACAACACTATGTCTCCCTTCTGCTCTCTCTGCTCTGTCCCCCTTCTCTGTCTCCCCACAACACTATGTCTCCCTTCTGCTCTCTCTGCTCTGTCCCCCTTCTCTGTCTCCCCACAACACTCTGTCTCCCTTCTGCTCTCTCTGCTCTGTCCCCCTTCTCTGTCTCCCCACAACACTATGTCTCCCTTCTGCTCTCTCTGCTCTGTCCCCCTTCTCTGTCTCCCCACAACACTATGTCTCCCTTCTGCTCTCTCTGCTCTGTCCCCCTTCTCTGTCTCCCCCACAACACTATGTCTCCCTTCTGCTCTCTCTGCTCTGTCCCCCTTCTCTGTCTCCCCACAACACTATGTCTCCCTTCTGCTCTCTCTGCTCTGTCCCCCTTCTCTGTCTCCCCACAACACTCTGTCTCCCTTCTGCTCTCTCTGCTCTGTCCCCCTTCTCTGTCTCCCCACAACACTATGTCTCCCTTCTGCTCTCTCTGCTCTGTCCCCCTTCTCTGTCTCCCCACAACACTATGTCTCCCTTCTGCTCTCTCTGCTCTGTCCCCCTTCTCTGTCTCCCCACAACACTATGTCTCCCTTCTGCTCTCTCTGCTCTGTCCCCCTTCTCTGTCTCCCCACAACACTATGTCTCCCTTCTGCTCTCTCTGCTCTGTCCCCCTTCTCTGTCTCCCCACAACACTATGTCTCCCTTCTGCTCTCTCTGCTCTGTCCCCCTTCTCTGTCTCCCCACAACACTATGTCTCCCTTCTGCTCTCTCTGCTCTGTCCCCCTTCTCTGTCTCCCCACAACACTATGTCTCCCTTCTGCTCTCTCTGCTCTGTCCCCCTTCTCTGTCTCCCCACAACACTATGTCTCCCTTCTGCTCTCTCTGCTCTGTCCCCCTTCTCTGTCTCCCCACAACACTATGTCTCCCTTCTGCTCTCTCTGCTCTGTCCCCCTTCTCTGTCTCCCCACAACACTATGTCTCCCTTCTGCTCTCTCTGCTCTGTCCCCCTTCTCTGTCTCCCCACAACACTATGTCTCCCTTCTGCTCTCTCTGCTCTGTCCCCCTTCTCTGTCTCCCCACAACACTATGTCTCCCTTCTGCTCTCTCTGCTCTGTCCCCCCTTCTCTGTCTCCCCACAACACTCTGTCTCCCTTCTGCTCTCTCTGCTCTGTCCCCCTTCTCTGTCTCCCCACAACACTATGTCTCCCTTCTGCTCTCTCTGCTCTGTCCCCCTTCTCTGTCTCCCCACAACACTATGTCTCCCTTCTGCTCTCTCTGCTCTGTCCCCCTTCTCTGTCTCCCCACAACACTATGTCTCCCTTCTGCTCTCTCTGCTCTGTCCCCCTTCTCTGTCTCCCCACAACACTATGTCTCCCTTCTGCTCTCTCTGCTCTGTCCCCCTTCTCTGTCTCCCCACAACACTCTGTCTCCCTTCTGCTCTCTCTGCTCTGTCCCCCTTCTCTGTCTCCCCACAACACTATGTCTCCCTTCTGCTCTCTCTGCTCTGTCCCCCTTCTCTGTCTCCCCACAACACTATGTCTCCCTTCTGCTCTCTCTGCTCTGTCCCCCTTCTCTGTCTCCCCACAACACTATGTCTCCCTTCTGCTCTCTCTGCTCTGTCCCCCTTCTCTGTCTCCCCACAACACTATGTCTCCCTTCTGCTCTCTCTGCTCTGTCCCCCTTCTCTGTCTCCCCACAACACTATGTCTCCCTTCTGCTCTCTCTGCTCTGTCCCCCTTCTCTGTCTCCCCACAACACTATGTCTCCCTTCTGCTCTCTCTGCTCTGTCCCCCTTCTCTGTCTCCCCACAACACTATGTCTCCCTTCTGCTCTCTCTGCTCTGTCCCCCTTCTCTGTCTCCCCACAACACTATGTCTCCCTTCTGCTCTCTCTGCTCTGTCCCCCTTCTCTGTCTCCCCACAACACTCTGTCTCCCTTCTGCTCTCTCTGCTCTGTCCCCCTTCTCTGTCTTCCCAAAACACTCTGTCCCCCTTCTGCTCTCTCTGCTCTGTCCCCCTTCTCTGTCTTCCCAAAACACTCTGTCGCCCTTCTGCTCTCTCTGCTCTGTCCCCCTTCTCTGTCTCCCCACAACACTATGTCTCCCTTCTGCTCTCTCTGCTCTGTCCCCCTTCTCTGTCTTCCCAAAACACTCTGTCGCCCTTCTGCTCTCTCTGCTCTGTCCCCCTTCTCTGTCTCCCCACAACACTCTGTCTCCCTTCTGCTCTCTCTGCTCTGTCCCCCTTCTCTGTCTCCCCACAACACTATGTCTCCCTTCTGCTCTCTCTGCTCTGTCCCCCTTCTCTGTCTCCCCACAACACTCTGTCTCCCTTCTGCTCTCTCTGCTCTGTCCCCCTTCTCTGTCTCCCCACAACACTCTGTCTCCCTTCTGCTCTCTCTGCTCTGTCCCCCTTCTCTGTCTTCCCACAACACTATGTCTCCCTTCTGCTCTCTCTGCTCTGTCCCCCTTCTCTGTCTCCCCACAACACTCTGTCGCCCTTCTGCTCTCTCTGCTCTGTCCCCCTTCTCTGTCTCCCCACAACACTATGTCTCCCTTCTGCTCTCTCTGCTCTGTCCCCCTTCTCTGTCTCCCCACAACACTATGTCTCCCTTCTGCTCTCTCTGCTCTGTCCCCCTTCTCTGTCTCCCCACAACACTATGTCTCCCTTCTGCTCTCTCTGCTCTGTCCCCCTTCTCTGTCTCCCCACAACACTATGTCTCCCTTCTGCTCTCTCTGCTCTGTCCCCCTTCTCTGTCTCCCCACAACACTATGTCTCCCTTCTGCTCTCTCTGCTCTGTCCCCCTTCTCTGTCTCCCCACAACACTATGTCTCCCTTCTGCTCTCTCTGCTCTGTCCCCCTTCTCTGTCTCCCCACAACACTCTGTCTCCCTTCTGCTCTCTCTGCTCTGTCCCCCTTCTCTGTCTTCCCAAAACACTCTGTCCCCCTTCTGCTCTCTCTGCTCTGTCCCCCTTCTCTGTCTTCCCAAAACACTCTGTCGCCCTTCTGCTCTCTCTGCTCTGTCCCCCTTCTCTGTCTCCCCACAACACTATGTCTCCCTTCTGCTCTCTCTGCTCTGTCCCCCTTCTCTGTCTTCCCAAAACACTCTGTCGCCCTTCTGCTCTCTCTGCTCTGTCCCCCTTCTCTGTCTCCCCACAACACTCTGTCTCCCTTCTGCTCTCTCTGCTCTGTCCCCCTTCTCTGTCTCCCCACAACACTATGTCTCCCTTCTGCTCTCTCTGCTCTGTCCCCCTTCTCTGTCTCCCCACAACACTATGTCTCCCTTCTGCTCTCTCTGCTCTGTCCCCCTTCTCTGTCTCCCCACAACACTCTGTCTCCCTTCTGCTCTCTCTGCTCTGTCCCCCTTCTCTGTCTCCCCACAACACTCTGTCTCCCTTCTGCTCTCTCTGCTCTGTCCCCCTTCTCTGTCTCCCCACAACACTATGTCTCCCTTCTGCTCTCTCTGCTCTGTCCCCCTTCTCTGTCTCCCCACAACACTCTGTCGCCCTTCTGCTCTCTCTGCTCTGTCCCCCTTCTCTGTCTCCCCACAACACTCTGTCTCCCTTCTGCTCTCTCTGCTCTGTCCCCCTTCTCTGTCTCCCCACAACACTCTGTCTCCCTTCTGCTCTCTCTGCTCTGTCCCCCTTCTCTGTCTCCCCACAACACTCTGTCGCCCTTCTGCTCTCTCTGCTCTGTCCCCCTTCTCTGTCTCCCCACAACACTCTGTCTCCCTTCTGCTCTCTCTGCTCTGTCCCCCTTCTCTGTCTCCCCACAACACTCTGTCTCCCTTCTGCTCTCTTTCTTTACTCTCTTTCTTTCTCAACCTCTTTTCTCATCCACAGCAGCTAACTTCCGCTAAAATCCTTCTCAGTCTGTCTTGCTCTCTTCTCCCATACTGTAACCAACTGTAATATACTGTAACCAACTGTAATATACTGTAACCAACTATAATATACTGTAACCAACTGTAATATACTGTAACCAACTATAATATACTGTAACCAACTATAATATACTGTAACCAACTATAATATACTGTAACCAACTATAATATACTGTAACCAACTGTAATATACTGTAACCAACTATAATATACTGTAACCAACAATAATATACAGTAACCAACTATAATATACTGTAACCAACTATACTTTACAGTAACCAACTATAATATACAGTAACCAACTATAATATAATGTAACCAACTATAATATAATGTAACCAACTATAATGTACAGTAACCAACTATAATATAATGTAACCAACTATAATATAATGTAACCAACTATAATATAATGTAACCAACTATAATGTACAGTAACCAACTATAATATACTGTAACCAACTATACTTTACAGTAACCAACTATAATATACAATAACCAACTATAATATACAGTAACCAACTATAATATAATGTAACCAACTATAATATACAGTAACCAACTATAATATAATGTAACCAACTATAATGTACAGTAACCAACTATAATATAATGTACCAACTATAATGTACAGTAACCAACTATAATATAATGTAACCAACTATAATGTACAGTAACCAACTGTAATGTACAGTAACCAACTATAATGTACAGTAACCAACTGTAATATACAGTAACCAACTATAATGTACAGTAACCAACTATAATATAATGTAACCAACTATAATGTACAGTAACCAACTATAATATAATGTAACCAACTATAATGTACAGTAACCAACTATAATATAATGTAACCAACTGTAATATACAGTAACCAACTAAAATATAATGTAACCAACTATAATATACAACTATAATATACAGTAACCAACTATAATATAATGTAACCAACTATAATATACAGTAATATACAGTAACCAACTATAATATACAGTAACCAACTATAATAAGCACACATAATAGTTCTCCAGGATAGTTGCTGTGAAAAACACCAAGCAAGTTATATCACCTTGCAAACACACACCCAGACAATTCAACCATACCCCCCCCCCCACACCAATGGATCCCCTCTCCAGTCTACCTTCCATTATTAATTTGCACCCCCCCTCCTCATGTTGGGGGTCTAACTCACAGCTCTCTCCAGGAGATAGAAGCCCAGCCCCTTGCCACTGCCCCCCCCCTCTCCCAATCCCACTGACTGCAGACAGACATTGGCCTGGACCAAATAAAACCTCATAAAGGCTAATGTTGCATGCCACTTTCCAGGGGTGGGCCATGTCAGGTCACGGTTTGGAATATAGCTGGGCGCTAACCAAAGTTAATTACACTCTCACCGGGGCGGTGAGACACACACACATGCACATAAACACACGCAGGCATGCATGCACGCACACACACACACACACACAAACACACACACACACCGGGTGGGGTGATTCCCGTTCCCGGTTTGTTAACTCCCTCCGGGCTGTAACGTCTAATGTGCGGACGACCCATGGAGCCACAAAACGTCAGGAAGTGGGTTTTTATTTCCTTTATGCCTATCTGATTACCCACAAATCCCTTTGGGCTTCTTCAGACACAAAAAGTCCCCCTATCTGCTCTCTACGTCTCTCTCAGCCTTAGAGGAGAGAACAGATCTCCATAACTCATGTAATATAATAGAGAAGAATCTCTGTAACTCAGAAGAGAACACTCTGACTTCTGACGCCTGGGTCACTTGGCAACAGCATGAGATTTCCTTCTTAAAATATCTCCACATTGTCTGCTGAAAAAGGGAGTGTTGCAATTAGTTAAATTGTTGTACACAAATGGAGGGTTTTCCAGACCCAGGATATTAAGCTTTACTCTTGGACTAAAGCACTTTTAAGTGCTTTTCTCTATTGAAAATGAAGTCTAGGAGTATAGGCTAATTTGTCTGGGTTTGGGAATCCATCATGACTGGTGGAATGTTGCATATACATACAGTGATGTGAAATGTATTTGCCCCCTTTCTGATTTTCTCGATTTTTGCATATCTTTGATAATGAACGCTATCAGATCTTCAACCAAAACCTAATATTAGTTAAAGGGAACCTGAGGGAACAAATAACACAAAGATTACATATTTATTTTACAAACAAAGTTATGCAACATCTAACGACATGGGTCCTATCACTGCATTCCACGGTAAGAACCTCATACCAACGGTCAAGCATGGTGGTGGTAGTGGGATGGTTTGGGGATGCTTTGCTGCCTCAGGACCTGGACGACTTGTCTTAATAGAGGAACCATGAATTCTGCTCTGTATCAGAGAATTCTACAGGAGAATGTCAGGCCATCCGTCTGAGTTGAAGCTGAAGTACAGCTGGGTCATGCAGCAAGACAATGAGTCAAAACACTCAATCAAGTCTACATGAAAATGACTAAAAAGCAACAGATTTTAAGTTTTAGAATGGCCTAGTCAAAGTCCAGAAATAATCCCAATTGAGATGTTGTGGCAGGACTTTAAAACAAGCAGTTTATGCTTGAAAACCCACAAATGTTGCTGAGTTAAAGCAGTTCTGTATGGAAGAGTGGGCCAAAATTCCTCCACAGCGACGTGAGATACTGATCAACAACTACATAAGCGTTTGGTTGCAGTCATTGCAGTTAAAGGTGGCACAACCAGGTATTGAGTGTAAGGGCCAATTACTTTTTCACACAGGGGCATTGTGTGTTGCATTTGTTTACGAAATAAATGAAATAAATATGTAATTGTTTATTATTTGTGTCACGACTCCCGCCGAAGTCGTCCCCTCTCCTTGTTCGGGCGGCGTTCGGCGGTCGACGTCACCGGCTTACTAGTTGCCACCGATCGATGTTTCACTGTTTGTTTGGTTTTGTCTTTATTGTGTACACCTGTTTTTGATTTTCCCTAATTATGTTCATTATTTAAACCTCTGCATTTCCTGTTTGTCTTGTCGGTGATTGTTTCCTGTTTTGTGTGTTGGAGATGTTTCTCCACACTACGTATTTTCCTATGAGAAGATTTATTGATTTTTCAAGTAAACACGTTTTGTTTACATTGATCCCTGTGTCCTGCGCCTGACTTCTCTACTTCTCTAAAAGGAATCCATTACAATTTGTTCACTCAGGTTCACTTTATCTAGTATTAGGTTTTAAGGAGTGGGACAAATACAGTGGCTTGCGAAAGTATTCACCCCCTTGGCATTTTTCCTATTTTGTTGCCTTACAACCTGGAATTAAAATAGATTTTTTGAGGGGTTGTATCATTTGATTTACACAACATGCTTACCACTTTGAAGATGCTAAATATTTTTTACTGTGAAACAAACAAGAAATAAGACAAAAAAACTGAAAACTTGAGCGTGCATAACTATTCACCCCCCAAAGTCAATACTTCATAGAGCCATCTTTCGCAGCAATTACAACTGCAAGTCTCTTGGGGTATGTCTCTATAAGCTTGGCACTCTGTCATATGTAAAGAGAAAAGAGGACAGGGCCTAGAACCAAGCTCTGGGGGTCACCAGTAGTAAGAGTACGTGGTGTTGACACAGATACTCTTCACGTCACCTGGTTGGAGCAACCTGCCAGGTAGGATGCAATCCAGGAGTGTACAGAGCCCAACCCTGAGAGGGTGGAGAGGAGGATCTGATGGTTCACTGTGTCAAAGGCAGCGGATAGATCAAGGAGAATGAAAACAGAGGAGAGAAAGTCAGCTTTGGCAGTGCGAAAGCCTCCGTGACACAGAGGAGAACGGTCTCAGTTGAGTGAGCTGCCTTGAAGCCTCACCGGTTAGGGTCAAGAAGATAGTTCTGAGAGAGAAGTGTTTTGGAAAGAAAAGAAAGAAGGGATGCCGGTCTGTAGTTTTTGACATCAGAGGGGTGAGTGATGATTTTGAGTGTTGGTTTCTTGAGGAAGGGAGTGACTCTGTCCATCTTGAGGTCAAAGGTGACGCAACCAGTGGTCAGGGATGAGTTGATGAGGGAAATTATCTGGAATGGGAGAAGGTCTCTAGAGATGGTCTGGAGAAGGGAGGAGGGGATGGGGTCAAGTGGGCAAGTTGTTGGGCGGCCAGACACTAGTCGCAGGATTTAATCTCTTCTCCTCGCATCCTCCTCTGTGCTCAGTAGGTGACCTTGCTGTCTCAGACAGACAGACAGGTACAGTATTATCGGAGTCTCTCTGTCCCTCAGTCTCTCAGAGACACCACATACATATGGACAGATTAATATCAAAACTTTTTTTTGACTCCTTAGTATCTGGCTGTACATCAGCTGAGAATGTGGTCCGCCAGGTATCCTATGGGTTTGTATTGTGTGGTCCATCAACAGGAAGTGAGGTTTATTTTTATTTATTTTATATTTAACCTTTATTTAACTAGGCAAGTCAGTTAAGAACAAATTATTATTTACAATGACGACCTTAATCAGAGCAGGAAGTAAGTGGGATATGTGCTGTATGCTAACACACATTGATCCTCTTGCAGTTTACTTAATTTCTTTGTTTTCCTGAAACTCTGGAGGTAGTAAACAAATCATTTTAATGTTTCCAGCTGTAAACATGGTATATAATGGAATTAGGCTAGTCAGTGTGTGTGTGTGTGTGTGAGTGTGAGTAATAAACGCGGTCTCGCTCATTTGTTCCGCTGTGCGGGGTCATGGTAGTAAAGCTCTCTTCCTCTCCGTAGGGTGTGTGTGTGTGGTGTCCCACTCCCAGGAGGAAGCATCCGTGTGGCCTCCACGGCTGTACGGTCACCGACCTGACAACCAGGGAACAACCATGGAACCATCTGCCTAGGGACAAGTCAACCGCCACCATGGACTCTCTCTGTGATGTGAGTGTGTGTGCGTGCCTGCCTGGTAATATAATGTGTGGGGTAGAGCACATGCTGTGTCCTAAACACACCGTTTAGATGACATCATAGCTCTTTGGAATCTAGAGCAGACAGAGAAACTTAATAGCAGGTAATGCACATTTGCTGCATCCCAAATGGCAACCTATTTCCTACATAGTGCATTACTTTTAACCAGAGCCCTATGGTCCCTGGTCAAAAGTAGCGCACTATTTAGGGAATATGGTGCCATTTAGGATGCACACATCCTCTCTGACCTTCACTTCCCAAAGCTGCCCCCCACACATTATAGTATATGACCCTATAAATGACAAATTCTTAGAAGAACGTATTGACAAACTGAACAGGGAACTAATGTTGGAAAGTTGGAGAGAGAGTTTAACCATGTTTGGACCACCAGACAGAAACAGAACCGTTCAACATAGACAGTGTCTGGTCTGGAGGGAAGGACCTCTATTTCAGGTGAGCCCTAAATTCAGCCAGCTGCATACCTTTATAATGAGAGGAATATCCAGCCAGCTATTCCAGCTCCGCCACAGAGAATGGCGCTCCCTCTTCCAAGAACAGCTAAGCCCTGTTGTTCTCCTTCTTCCTTCATAAGCCGTGTTGCAGCCAGCATGACTAAACTACAGCAAAGACTCTTCTCTCCTCTCCTTTCCTCTTCTCTACTCTCTCCTCTCTGCTGACAATGTGCTGGTTCTCTTTCCCTGTCTCACCAGGCCAGACTCACTCGAACTGCGTAAAGCTCCGCTCTGATCACACAATGAACCCCGACAGACAAACTGCCATGGGAGTTTGGGACACTGCCGCGCTGGAACATGTGTAGTCGCCGATACGGACTCATCGCTGAGTTTCCGTGAGCGCTGCTCAGGGCGATGGATGGCATTTCTTCCCCACTTTGTCCTTCACTGCTCCTAGGGGAAAATTCAGTGACGTGAACTCAGTGGAGTGGTACATAATGGAGTCATCATTTGACTTCCTTCTCTCTAAACTCCAGAGAGAGAATTGGAGGACAGTTAACCGACTCAATGGAAAACAACTGCAATCATCCACATCCGCCTTATTTAAAAAGGACCAAATATAGAAGAAGAGTACAACTAACACATTTAGGAAAAATCAGTGATGACAACCATTTGTATCTCTTATTAAAGGGTGAATGCAGGCTTAGGAAACAGATCAACAGATCAACCGAACTGAAGGACAGAAGCTACATTACAGAATAGGTCAAAAAGAAAATGAGCAACAAAGAGTTTTGAATAACTGATTATTTAGTTTCTTTGCAAGTCACTTTGAAAGTAACAGCCACGCCTTGCAGATGCCAGAACTTGTCTCTCTCTCTCTCTCTCTCTGTCTCTCTCTCTCTCTTTCTCTCAGAATTGTCAGTCCGTTTGGCGGACAAGGACCAGAGACCCTTATTGACGTCACAGCAATGGTCTCTAAAGACAGATCCACAGCTGCTCAAGTCAGGTGTTTGTTTTTGTTCAAACCAGGAAGAGGAAGCAGGTATAACTCTGTGTGCATCTCAAATAGCTCCCTATTCACTATATAGTGCACTATTTCTGACCAGAGCCCTGTTGGCCCTGGTTAAAAGTAGTGCACTAGATTGGGAATTAGGGTGCCATTTGTGACGCACATTCTGTCTTTGAAAACACTGGGCAAAGCTTCCTGACTGGAGAACCACAGGCCAGACAGATACAGCTCAACCTGTCATTCTGTCAAACAACCTTTTCTCACTCTGACTCACTTTGCACTCACACAGACATACACACAGATGGATGTTTACACGCTCGCATAGACAACACACACTTGTATACACATGCACACAATTGTACACATATACACACCTTGTTTGGCCCTAAATCTGGAATTCACAAAAGTTTCTGTTTTGTGTGTTATGCTAATTTGTGCATTAATAGCCACTATCTGTGTTACTAGCTGACTGATTCCTAATTGTGCATACCATCAGACATGATGGCATGCATGAGTAAACACACCCTCAGTTCATGTTCTTAAAGGGAACAAACAAACAGTCCTGGCGCTCCTACAAAAATAAACTCTCCTGAAAAAAAAAACATCCCCACAAAAAAAAGAAGCTGTTAGACGGTGAAGTCTAATTTTCAACACCTTCCTTATTCCGAAGCCTGTTGGTTTCGGAGTCACAGGAATCTGACCTCATCAACGTCATCCTGGGGGAAAAAAGACAATTACACAGGATATCATCTAAGTGCGAGTAATACATGTAGCATAAAGAGCTGGAGAAGAAAGGAATTTGAGGGGAACTCATTGGCTGTAGCTTTGAACAGGACCTTCGGAGCGTTCAGGCCCTCTCTGATGACAGCCAGATGGCATCCTCTGATAATGGCTGTTCATCATCACCTTCATGAGCACACACACACACATATACACAAACACAGGCACACACACACACACACACACACACACACACACACACACACACACACACACACACACACACACACACACACACACACACACACACACGCAGGCACACACACTATATGCAGGTACACAGACACACACATATACACACACGCAGGCACACACACATACGCACGCATACATTCAGGCAGACATACATGCACGCACGCACGCACAAACAACAATGATGAGACAGCCTACAGGGAGGAGGTGAGAGCCCTGGAGGAGAGGTGCCAGGAAAATAACCTCTCCCTCAATGACAACAAAACTAAGGAGCTGATCATGGACTTCAGCAGACAGCAGATGGAGCACGCCCCATCGACGGAACTGCAGTGGAGAAGGTGAAAAGATTCAAGTTTCTCGGCGTACACTTCACCAAACAGACAGTGTGGTGAAGAAGGTGCAACAGCACCTCTTCAAACTCAGGAGGCTGAAAAAATTCAGCTTGGCTCATAAGACCCTCATAGACTTTTACAGATGCACTATTGAAAGCATCCTGTTAGGCTGTATCACCGCCTGGTACGGAAACCGCCCGCAACCGCAGGGCTATCCAGAGCTATGGATGCAAGGACTGACCATCCATGATATATCAATTATTGTTTTAACCTTGCCATGAGGCCATACAGTGTTTGATTGCATTCACAATGTTTACAAAAATTGGAGAAAAACAAGCTTATATTTTGGGTTCTGATGGAGGGTGACAGTTGAACTAAGCTCATGAGGCATGTATACGTTTATCCTTCAAGAATCAATGGATATATATACAGTTGAAGTCGGAAGTTTACATACACTTAGGTTGGAGTCATTAAAACTCGTTTTTCAACCACTTCACAAATTTCTTGTTAACAAACTATAGTTTTGGCAAGTCGGTTAGGACATCTACTTAGTAAATGACACAAGTCATTTTTCAAACAATTGTTTACAGACAGATTATTTCACTTATAATTCACTGTATCACAATTCCAGTGGGTCAGAAGCTCACATACACTAAGTTGACTGTGCCTTTAAACAGCTTGGAAAATTCCAGAAAATGATTTCATGGCTTTAGAAGCTTCTGATAGGCTAATTGACATAATTTGAGTCAATTGGAGGTGTACCTGTGGATGTACAGTGGGGGAAAAAAGTATTTGATCCCCTGCTGATTTTGTATGTTTGCCCACTTACAAAGAAATGATCAGTCTATAATTTTAATGGTAGGTTTATTTGAAAAGTGAGAGACAGAATAACAACAAAAAAATACAGAAAAACACATGTCAAAAATGTAATAAAAGGATTTGCATTTTAATGAGGGAAATAAGTATTTGATCCCTCTGCAAAACATGACTTAGTACTTGGTGGCAAAACCCTTGTTGGCAATCACAGAGGTCAGACGTTTCTTGTAGTTGGCCACCAGGTTTGCGCACATCTCAGGAGGGATTTTGTCCCACTCCTTTTGCAGATCTTCTCCAAGTCATTAAGGTTTCGAGGCTGACATTTGGCAACTCGAACCTTCAGCAGAAAAACACCCCCAAAGCATAATGTTTCCACCTCCGTATTTGACGGTGGAGATGGTGTTGTCATAGGCAGCATTCCTCCTCCTCCAAACACGGCGAGTTGAGTTGATGCCAAAGAGCTCCATTTTGGTCTCATCTGACCACAACACTTTCACCAGTTGTCCTCTGAAACATTCAGATGTTCATTGGCAAACTTCAGACGTGCATGTATATGTGCTTTCTTGAGCAGGGGGACCTTGCGGGCGCTGCAGGATTTAAGTCCTTCACGGCGTAGTGTGTTACCAATTGTTTTCTTGGTGACTATGATCGCAGCTGCCTTGAGATCAGTGACAAGATCCTCCCGTGTAGTTCTGGGCTGATTCCTCACCGTTCTCATGATCATTGCAACTCCACGAGGTGAGATCTTGCATGGAGCCCCAGGGCGAGGGATATTGACAGTTCTTTTGTGTTTCTTTCATTTGCGAATAATCGCACCAAATGTTTTCACCTTCTCACCAAGCTGCTTGGCGATGGTCTTGTAGCCAATTCCAGCCTTTTGTAGGTCTACAATCTTGTCCCTGACATCCTTGGAGAGCTCTTTGGTCTTGGCCATGGTGGAAAGTTTGGAATCTGATTGATTGCTTCTGTGGACAGGTGTCTTTTTACATGTAACAAGCTGCGGTTAGGAGCACTCCCTTTAAGAGTGTGCTCCTAATCTCAGCTCGTTACCTGTATAAAAGACACCTGGGAGCCAGAAATCTTTCTGATTGAGAGGGGGTCAAATACTTATTTCCCTCATTAAAATGCAAATCAATTTATAACATTTTTGACATGCGTTTTTCTGGATATTTTTGTTGTTATTCTGTCTCTCACTGTTCAAATAAACCTACCATTAAAATTATAGACTGATCCTTTCTTTATCAGTGGGCAAACGTACAAAATCAGCAGGGGATCTAATAATTCTTTCCACCACTGTATTTCAAGGCCGGCCTTCAAACTTAGTGCCTCTTGCTTGACATCATGGGAAAATCTAAAGAAATCAGCCAAGACCTCAGAAAAATAATTGTAGACCTCCACAAGTCTGGTTCATCCTTGAGAGTAATTTCCAAACACCTGAAGGTACCACGTTCATCTGTATAAACAATAGTACGCAAGTATAAACACCATGGGACCACGCAGACCTCATACCGCTCAGGAAGGAGACACGTTCTGTCTCCTAGAGATGAACGTACTTTGATGCAGAAAGTGCAAATCAATCCCAGAACAACAGCAAAGGACCTTGTGAAGATGCTGGGGGAAACAGGTACAAAAGTATCTATATCCACAGTAAAACCAGTCCTATATCGACATAACCTGAAAGGCCGCTCAGCAAGGAAGAAGCCACTGCTCCAAAACCGTCATAAAATAGCCAGACTATGGTTTGCAACTGCACATGGGGACAAAGATCGTACTTTTTGGAGAAATGTCCTCTGGTCTGATGAAACAGAAATAGAACTGTTTGGCCATAATGACCATCGTTATGTTTGGAGGAAAAAGGGTGATGCTTGCAAGCCGCAGAACACCATCCCAACTGTGAAGCACGTTGTGGGGGTGCTTTGCTGAAGGAGGGACTGGTGCACTATATAAAATAGATGGCATCATGAGGCAGGAAAATTATGTTGATATATTGAAGCAACATCTCAAGACATCAGTCAGGAAGTTAAAGCTTGGGTCTTCCAAATGGACAATGACCCCAAGCATACTACCAAAGTTGTTGCAAAATGGCTTAAGGACAACAAAGTCAAGGTATTGGAGTGGCCATCACAAAGCCCTGACCTCAATCCCATCCCATGAAAAAACGTGTGCGAGCAAGGAGGCCTACAAACCTGACTCAGTTACCCAAACTCTGTCAGGAGGAATGGGCCAAAATTCACTCAACTTATTGTGGGAAGCTTGTGGAATGCTACCCGAAACATTTGACCCAAGTTAAACAATTTAAAGGCAATGCTACCAAATACTAATTGAGTGTATGTAAACTTCTGACCCATTTACATTTACATTTACGTCATTTAGCAGACGCTCTTATCCAGAGCTTCTTACAAATTGGTGCATTCACCTTATGATATCCAGTGGAACAACCACTTCACAATAGTACATCTATATCTTTTTTGCGGGCGGGGGGGGGGGGGGGGGGGGGGGGGTTAGAAGGATTACTTTATCCTATCCCAGGTATTCCTTAAAGAGGTGGGGTTTCAGGTGTGTCCGGAAAGCTAAAATAAAAGCTAAAATATATAATTTGATATTATTTATAAGTCCAAAAATGGACGTAGCAACAGATACCCTCTTTAAGTCTATCAAAGTGTGCAAGTTTGAGCATGAGTGCATCAGGCCTATGGATTTTTTTTTATCAGCATGAATTAGTGTCAAGAAAAAGTATGTGAACCCTTTGGAATTACCTGGATTTCTGCATACATTTGTCATAAAATTTGATCTGATCTTCATCTAAGTCACAACAATAGACAAACACAGTCTGCTTAAACTAGTAACCCAAAAACAATTATACGTTTTCATGTCTTTATTGAACACACTGTGTAAACATTCACGGTGCAAGGTGGAAAAAGGTATGTGAACCCTTGGATTTAATAACTGGTTGACCCTACTTTGGCAGCAATAACCTCAACCAAACGTTTTATGTAGTTACGGATCAGACCTGTACAACGGTCAGGAGGAATTTTGGACCATTCATCTTTACAAAACTGTTTCAGTGCAGCAATATTCTTGGGATGTCTGGTGTGAACTGCTCTCTTGAGGTCATGCCACAGCATCTCAAATCGGGTTGAGGTCAGGACTCTGACTGGGCCACTCCAGAAGGCGTATTTTCTTCTGTTGAAGCCATTCTGTTGTTGATTTACTTCTGTGTTTTGGGTTGTTGTCCTGTTGCATCACCCAACTTCTGTTGAGCTTCAATTGGTGGACAGATAACCTAACATTCTCCTGCAAAATGTCTTGATAAAATTGGGACTTAATTTTTCCGTCGATGATAGCAAGCTGTCCAGGCCCTGAGGCAGCAAAGCAGCCCCAAACCATGATGCTCCCTCCAACATACTTTACAGTTGGGATGAGGTTTTGATGTTGGTGTGCTGTGCCTTTTTTTCTCCACACATAGTGTTGTGTGTTCCTTCCAAACAACTCAACAGTAGTTTCATCTGTCCACAGAATATTTTGCCAGTAGCGCTGTGGAACATCCAGGTGCACTTTTGCAAACTTCAGATGTGCAGCAATGTTTTTTTTGGACAGCAGTGGCTTCTTCCGTGCTGTCCTCCCATGAACACTATTCTTGTTTAGTGTTTTACGTATCGTAGACTCGTCAACAGAGATGTTTGCATGTTCCAGAGACTTCTGTAAGTCTTTAGCTGACACTAGGATTCTTCTTAACCTCATTGAGCATTCTGTGCTGTGCTCTTGCAGTCATCTTTGCAGGACGACCACTCCTAGGGAGAGTAGCAACAGTGCTGAACTTTCTCCATTTATAGACATTATAGACACTTTCCAGCTTTATGCAAGTCAATCATTCTTAATCTTAGGTCTTCTGAGATCTATTTTGTTCGAGGCATGGTTGTCACAGGATCCAACGAAAGTGGCGCCCCTCCTCGGTCGGGCGGCGCTCGGCGGTCGTCGTCGCCGGCCTATTAGCTGCCACCGATCGTTGTTTCAGTTTCGTTTAGTTTTGTCTGTCTGTTCCGCACCTGTTTTATGTATGTCATTAGTGGGGACTTATTTAATGTGTGTTTTCAGTTGGGGATTTTGTGCGGGATTGTTGATTGTCCGTTCAGGACGGTGGTCAGTGTTTCATTACGGTTTTTTTTCCCTGACAGTCTATTGAAGAGAGGATTTACCGGGCTGCGCCCCGTGCCTTTTGTGCCGCTTATATATATTGTTTGTTCGCAATATTGGGAGTGTGTTTTTCCCAGGCAGTCTGTCTGTAGCGCCCTGTGCCTCGCGTTTTTGTTTTGTGTGTCGAATTATTAAAAGGACACTCAACTCCAGCACCTGTCTCCTGCATCTGATTCCACCTTGCACCAGTCCAAGTCAACTCTGACAGAATCCCGCACCACAACATATGGAGTCAGCAGGAGCAGAAGCGCCATCCATGGCTGAGCAGGTCTCCCAACATGCCGGCCTCCTCCACCGCCTAGGCTCGGCCATGGATCAGGTGTTGGCCCGGTTGGAGAGCTGGGAGAGAGGTGCCTCCCCAGCCAGACCAGCTCCGGTTCCTCACCCTACGCACCTATCCACACCCACTGAAGCGGGTGCCGGCGGGATCCGGATTTCACCGCCCAGGGAGTTCGATGGAACGGCCGCTGGGTGCAAGGGGTTCTTGCTCCAACTGGAACTGTACCTGGCGACCGTCCGCCCCCCTCCCTCCGACGAAGAGAGGGTGAGCGTCCTCGTCTCGTGTCTCACGGGTCGAGCCCTGGAATGGGCCAATGCGGTCTGGGAAGGTCCAGACTCGGCCCGGGGTGACTACCCGGAGTTCACCCGCCGCTTCCGGGCGGTTTTCGATCATCCCCCGGAGGGCAGGGCGGCGGGTGAGCTACTATTCCATTTAAGACAGGAGACGAGGACCGCTCAGGACTTCGCATTGGAATTCCGGACTCTCGCCGCTGGATCGGGGTGGAACGAGCGGGCCCTGATAGACCACTATAGGTGTGGCCTTCGCGAGGACGTCCGCCGGGAGCTGGCATGTAGGGACAACACCTCCACTCTGGACCAACTGGTGGATTTGTCCATTAGATTGGACAACCTGCTGGCTGCCCGGGGACGTTCCAGTCGGGGCCTGTTCGTTCCGCCTACCAGTCCTCCCGCTCCACAGCCCATGGAGATAGGGGGGGCTGCACCGAGGAGGACCGGAGGGAGGGGTCTCTCTTGCACCCGATGTGGACACAGAGGACACACTGTGGACCGGTGCTGGAGAGGTCCCTCCGGGAGTTCGGAGGGCAGGCAGAGCACCGCTTCGGCCCCCCAGGTGAGTCCGCACCAGCCACACCCAGAGCCCCCTGTCGATCACTTGTACACCTCCGTTTGTTTTCCTAATTTTTCCCCTCACTTCCAGTATAAGGCGCTAGTCGATTCAGGTGCAGCTGGGAGTTTTATGGACCATGGGTTAGCGAAGAGGTTAGGGATCCCCCTGGTTCAGCTGGACCACCCCTTCCCCGTGCACGCCCTAGATAGTCGACCGCTAGGGTCAGGCCAAGTAGGGGAGGTCACAGTGCCACTGGTTATGCAGACGTGGGGGGGTCATGTGGAGCGTCTCAGCCTGTTCATCATTGACTCCCCAGCGTTTCCGGTGGTACTGGGAATCCCCTGGCTAGCCACACACAACCCCCAGATTTCGTGGAGACAGAGGGCTCTAACGGGGTGGTCGAGGGAGTGCTCAGGTAGGTGCATAGGAGTTTCCATCGGTGCGACTACGGTGGAAAGTCCAGACCAAGTCTCTACTGTGCACATTCCCTCAGAGTATGCCGATTTGGCTATCGCCTTCAGTAAGACGAAGGCGACTCAATTACCCCCCCCCATCGACAGGGAGATTGTGCGATAAACCTCCAGGCTGACGCGGTTCTTCCTAGGAGTCACGTGTATCCTCTGTCTCAGGAGGAAACAGTGGCTATGGATACATACGTCACTGAGTCCTTGAGACAGGGATACATTCGGCCCTCTAAATCCCCCGTCTCCTCGAGCTTCTTTTTCGTGAAGAAGAAAGAGGGAGGTCTGCGCCCGTGCATTGACTATAGAGGTCTAAATGCTATCACAGTGGGTTTCAGTTACCCGCTACCTCTCATTGCTACGGCAGTGGAGTCATTTCACGGGGCGCGCTTCTTCACGAAATTGGATCTCAGGAGTGCGTATAACTTGGTGCGTATCCGAGAGGGAGACGAGTGGAAAACCGCATTTAGTACCACATCTGGCCATTATGAGTACCTCGTCATGCCGTATGGGTTAAAGAATGCTCCCGCCGTCTTCCAATCCTTTGTGGACGAGGTCCTTAGGGACATGCTCGGGCAGGGTGTGGTGGTGTACATCGATGACATCCTGATCTGCTCCGCCACACGCGCCGAGCATGTGTCCCTGGTGCGTAAAGTGCTTGGGCGGCTGCTGGAGCATAACCTATACGTCAAGGCTGAGAAATGTAAGTTCTTCAAAAGAGCCGTCTCATTTCTAGGATATCGCATTTCCACCTCGGGGGTGGAGGTGGAGTGTGACCGCGTGACGGCTGTGCGTAATTGGCCAACCCCAGCCACTGTGAAGGAGGTGCAGCGGTTCTTGGGGTTCGCTAATTATTATCGGAGGTTTATCCGGGGTTTTGGCCAGGTAGCAGCTCCCATTACCTCACTGATGAAGGGGGGGCCGGTGCGACTACGATGGTCAGCAGAGGCGGACAGAGCCTTTCATCGTCTGAAGGTTCTGTTTACCAATGCACCTGTCCTGGCGCATCCGGACCCCTCTTTGCCATTCATAGTGGAGGTGGACGCGTCCGAGGCTGGGGTAGGAGCTGTGCTATCGCAGCGTTCGGGCGTTCCTCCGAAGCTCCGCCCATGCGCGTTCTTTTCTAAGAAGCTGAGCCCGGCGGAGCGCAATTATGATGTGGGGGACCGGGAGCTGTTAGCCGTGGTCAGGGCTTTGACGGTGTGGAGACATTGGCTTGAGGGGGCACGTCACCCTTTTCTCATCTGGACCGACCACCGTAACCTGGAGTATATTCGGGCAGCGAGGAGGCTTAATCCCCGTCAGGCGAGGTGGGCCATGTTTTTCACGAGGTTTAACTTCACTCTCTCGTACATTCCAGGTTCCCGGAACCGGAAGGCTGACGCACTGTCGCGTCTCTACGACACCGAGGAGCGGACCATCGATCCTACTCCCATACTTCCCGCCTCCTGTCTGGTGGCACCGGTGGTATGGGAGGTGGATGCGGACATCGAGCGGGCGGTTCGGTCAGAACCTACTCCGTCGCAGTGTCCCGTGGGCCTGAAATACGTTCCGCTTGGTGTTCGCGATCGCCTGATCCGATGGTCCCATACTCTACCCTCCTCGGGTCATCCTGGGGTGGAACGGACAGTGCGGGGCCTGAAGGGGAGGTACTGGTGGCCCACCTTGGCTGAGGATGTCCGGCGTTATGTCTCGTCCTGTTCAGTATGCGCTCAGTGTAAGGCTCCTAGGCACCTACCTCGAGGGAAATTACAGCCCCTCCCTGTTCCACAGCGGCCATGGACTCACCTCTCGGTGGATTTCCTTACGGATCTCCCGCCGTCTCAGGGGAACACGGCGATCCTGGTCGTTGTGGACAGGTTCTCTAAGTCCTGCCGTCTGCTCCCTTTGCCCGGTCTTCCTACGGCCCTGCAGACCGCGGAGGCCCTGTTCACTCACGTCTTCCGGCACTATGGGGTGCCCGAGGACATCGTATCTGATCGAGGTCCCCAGTTTACGTCCAGGGTATGGAAATCGTTTATGGAGAGGCTGGGGGTCTCGGTCAGCCTGACCTCGGGGTTCCACCCCGAGAGTAATGGGCAGGTAGAGCGCATCAACCAGGATGTGGGCAGGTTCCTGCGGTCATATTGCCAGGACCGGCCAGGGGAGTGGGCGCAGTTTGTGCCATGGGCCGAAATGGCCCAGAACTCTCAGCGCCACTCCTCCACTAATCTGTCACCCTTCCAGGTGGTGCTGGGGTATCAGCCGGTCCTGGTGCCATGGCAACAGAGCCAGACGGAGGCTCCTGCGGTGGAGGCATGGGTCAAGCGCTCTCAGGAGACCTGGAACGCGGTCCAGGAATGTTTAAGGAGGGCGAGCGAACGACACAAAGAGAGCGCTGACCGCCACCGCAGTGACGCCCCCGTGTTTAACCCGGGGGATAGAGTCTGGCTCTCGACCCGGAACCTGCCTCTCCGCCTGCCCTGCCGGAAGCTGGGTCCGCGGTTTGTGGGGCCGTTTAAAGTCCTGAGGAGGATAAACGAGGTGTGTTACAGGTTACAACTTCCTTCGTATTACCGTATTAACCCCTCGTTTCATGTGTCTCTCCTCAGGCCGGTGGTAGCTGGTCCGCTGCAGGACAGTGAGGTGCTGGAGGCCCCCCCGCCCCCCCTGGACATCGGGGGGAGCCCGGCGTACACAGTCCGAGCCATCCTGGACTCCCGACGTCGGGTAGGGGGCCTGCAGTACCTCGTGGACTGGGAGGGGTACGGTCCGGAGGAGAGGTGCTGGGTTCCGGCGGCGGACGTTCTGGACCCCCCTATGCTGTTGGACTTCCACCGTCGCCGACCGGATCGGCCGGCGCCTCGCCCTCCGGGCCGTCCCCGAGGCCGGCGTCGGCGCGCGGCTGGAGCCGCGCGTCAGGGGAGGGGTACTGTCACAGGATCCAACGAAAGTGGCGCCCCTCCTCGGTCGGGCGGCGCTCGGCGGTCGTCGTCGCCGGCCTATTAGCTGCCACCGATCGTTGTTTCAGTTTCGTTTAGTTTTGTCTGTCTGTTCCGCACCTGTTTTATGTATGTCATTAGTGGGGACTTATTTAATGTGTGTTTTCAGTTGGGGATTTTGTGCGGGATTGTTGATTGTCCGTTCAGGACGGTGGTCAGTGTTTCATTACGGTTTTTTTCCTGACAGTCTATTGAAGAGAGGATTTACCGGGCTGCGCCCCGTGCCTTTTGTGCCGCTTATATATATTGTTTGTTCGCAATATTGGGAGTGTGTTTTTCCCAGGCAGTCTGTCTGTAGCGCCCTGTGCCTTGCGTTTTTGTTTTGTGTGTCGAATTATTAAAAGGACACTCAACTCCAGCACCTGTCTCCTGCATCTGATTCCACCTTGCACCAGTCCAAGTCAACTCTGACAATGGTTCACATCAGGCAATGCTTCTTGTGAATAGCAAACTCAAATTTTGTGAGTGTTTTTTAAATGGCAAGGCAGCTCGAACCAACATCTCTAATCTCGTCTCATTGATTGGACTCCAGGTTAGTTGACTCCTGACTCCAATGATCTTTTGGAGAAGTCATTAACCTAGGGGTTCACATACATTTTCCAACCTACACTGTGAATGTTTAAATTATGTATTCAATATAGACAAGAAAAATACAATAATTTGTGTGTTATTAGTTTAAGGTTTCCAAAAATGAATGGATAGGCAGCTTAAACTTCTTGAATTCAACCATTATTGGGTTCAAATACACATTTAGATTTGTGAACAGCCATCCCCAATCTGTAAGGCGCAAATAGGTAAATGAGAGAGCCGCAGTGTGATTCACATCAATGTACTATGTAGATATCAATAATAAGTGATATCCGTATCGCCGTAGGCTACAACACTGCTGTGATCTTTACCTCCAAGCGTTTATTTAAGTTGGAGAATCTTTGGATGCCGACAGCAGTCGCACCATTGGAAGACATAGCTTGGACTGTAGCCTACAAAAGCCTATTCCTGCTCTTTCACGCGATCCATCAAACACATTTGGTGTGTTTTTTCGCTACATTTCACTACACCCACAATAACTTCTGCTAAATATGTGTATGCAACCAATAAAATGTGATTTGATTTGAAACACACACACGCATGACCGAGCAGGGTGGGACAGCCAGTGGGGGAGTAAAGGAGGAGGGGAGTGAGTATGCACCAACCCCCTTACCCCCCTTCAACACATAGGCTGGATACAGCGTGACTTCTACTCTGACTGCATATTTTACAAACTCCCCCCCACCTTATCCCACCTCAACCATACCCCCCTCCACACACACACACACACACACACACACACTTCACTCCCTTCATCCCCACTCCTTAAACCCCAAATAACCCACCAACCTTATCCCACCTCAACCATACCCCCCCCTCCCCATTTCACCCCTTCACCCCCACTCCTTAAACCCCAACAAACCCACCAACCTTTCCTTCCCAAAACGGTGTAAAACACAGACAAATAGACCCAGGGGAGTGAAACCATAAATAAGGCCAGGATGACAGATAGACAGAGTGGAGGGGAATAAAGAAAACATACAAAGTCTGTGACCAACAGGGACTCCTCCACTCATGGCCCTCTCCGGCTGCAGGCTGTCTGGATTTTAGTGTCAGTGTTCAGATGATGAAACACCCTGGGCCAACCAGAGAGGCATCATTTATTACCCCCTGTTGAGAGGAATAGAACACTTATGTCTGTACTGAACCCAAGCCATCAGTGAGATAGTTCACTCTGTCTCTTCCTATGGTCAGATAGGACAGTCAGTTTGAAAGTAAAATCCTTGCCTTTGTCTCTGTCTGTATCTGTCTCTGGATCTTTCTCTGGATCTTTCTCTGAATCTGTCTCTGGATCTGTTTCTGTATCTGTCTCTGAATCTGTCTCTGGATCTGTTTCTGTATCTGTCTCTGGATCTGTCTCTGGATCTGTCTCTGTATCTGCCTCTGGATCTGGATCTGTCTCTGTTTCTGTCTCTGGATCTGTCTCTGTATCTGTCTCTGGATCTGGATCTGTCTCTGGATCTTTCTCTGTTTCTGTCTCTGGATCTGTCTCTGTATCTGCCTCTGGATCTGTCTCTGTATCTGCCTCTGGATCTGTCTCTGTATCTGTCTCTGGATCTGGATCTGTCTCTGGATCTTTCTCTGTTTCTGTCTCTGGATCTGTCTCTGTATCTGCCTCTGGATCTGTCTCTGTATCTGTCTCTGGATCTGGATTTGTCTCTGTATCTTTCTCTGGATTTGTCTCTGGATCTGTCTCTGTATCTGCCTCTGGATCTGTCTCTGGATCTGGATCTGTCTCTGTATCTTTCTCTGGATCTGTTTCTGGATCTGTTTCTGGATCTGTCTCTGGATCTGGATCTGTCTCTGTATCTTTCTCTGGATCTGTTTCTGGATCTGTTTCTGGATCTGTCTCTGGATCTGTCTCTGGATCTGTCTCTGAATCTGTATCTGTCTCTGGATCTTTCTCTGTATCTTTCTCTGGATCTGTCTCTGGATCTGGATCTGTCTCTGTATCTTTCTCTGGATCTGTTTCTGTATCTGTCTCTGTATCTGTCTCAGTATCTGTCTCTGTATCTGGCTCTGTATCTGTCTCTGGATCTTTCTCTGGATCTGACTCTGTATCTGTCTCTGGATCTTTCTCTGTATCTGTCTCTGTATCTTTCTCTGGATCTGCCTCTGGATCTGTCTCTGTATCTGCCTCTGTATCTGTCTCTGTATCTGTCTCTGGATCTGGATTTGTCTCTGTATCTTTCTCTGTATCTGTCTCTGGATCTGGATCTGTCTCTGGATCGGTTTCTGGATCTGTTTCTGGATCTGTCTCTGGATCTGTCTCTGGGTCTGTCTCTGAATCTGTCTCTGAATCTTTCTCTGTATCTTTCTCTGGATCTGTCTCTGGATCTGTCTCTGTATCTGTCTCTGGATCTGGATCTGTCTCTGTATCTTTCTCTGGATCTGTTTCTGGATCTGTCTCTGTATCTGTCTCTGTATTTGTCTCTGTATCTGTCTCAGATCCAGAGACAGATCCAGTCTCTGAATCTGTCTCTGAATCTTTCTCTGTATCTGTCTCTGTATCTGGCTCTGTATCTGTCTCTGGATCTGTCTCTGAATCTGTCTCTGTATCTGTTTCTGTATCTTTCTCTGTATCTGTCTCTGTATCTGGCTCTGTATCTGTCTCTGGATCTGTCTCTGAATCTGTCTCTGTATCTGTCTCTGTATCTTTCTCTGTATCTGTCTCTGGATCTGTCTCTGGATCTGTCTCTGTATCTGTCTCTGTATCTGTCTCTGGATCTGTCTCTGGATCTGTCTCTGTATCTGTCTCTGTATCTGTCTCTGTTTCTGTCTCTGGATCTGTCTCTCTACTACAACGGCTCCACGGGTGCCGGTGACGTGGGTTCTGCTGTGTTTGCACAGCCTTTCCTCTACAGGGAGCCAGGTTTTCTCACTTAGCCTGTACTTTGTCAAGGTTTTTCTAAGGTTTTGATCAGTAACCATGGTCATAGTTTACCATGGTGTACTGTCGATTTAGGGTCAGATAATACTGCATTTTGCTTTGTGCTTGTGTTTTGTTTTTCCCAATAATTAACGTAGTTTTGTTTTGACTGTGTTGTAATTTGGTTTATTTTTATTGATTGGATGTTCTGGTCCTGGGACTTCAGTGTGTTAGTAGAACAGGTTTGTGAACTCAGATGGATGAGGGGAGTCTTTTCTTTGCTCATTTTTGGTATTGCAGGGCTTAGTAACGATATGAGCCATGGTCACTGTATTTTAGATGTTACCAAATCTTAATTGTTATTTTTTTGTTTTTATTATTAGTGGATATTGGCCTAATTCTGCCCTGCACGCATTGTTTGTAGTTTTCCTCTGGACATATAGGAGAATCTTACAAAACTTTGAATTCAGGATTTCAATAGGTTGTTAGTCCCAATGGGTGAAATGTTGTTTTGCAAGTGGATCCCACACCTCACTGCCATAAAGTGCAATTGCTTCAATGACACATTCAATTATTTTTAGCACAATTTTAATAGGTATTTCAATTTGAATTCGTTTTTTTAATGGTGCAAAATGTTCTGCGTGCTTTCTCTCTAAATTCATTCACTGCCTCATTTAGGTTTCCAGTTGAGCTTCTCTCTCTCTCTCTCTCTCTCTCTCTCTCTCTCTCTCTCTCTCTGTGTGTGTGTGTAACGCAGGGAGTGGCAATTGAATGCAAACTTCCCCCAACAATATATTGTTAAAACATTTATAATCTCGATCTATCTAAGGGTAACAGGGTTGACGTGTTATGCTCGACCCGCTGGTGTTTTCCACCAGAAAATGACCAAAAACAGTAGAAACAACATTTTAAAAGGAATAGTTTCACCATATTAAAACGAGAGTTCAGTTCACATAACAGGGTTGACCTTAAAATGAGGGACAGACTAAAATAAATCACTAATCACATGAAATAAATAATAATCTTCAGAAACAACTTTGTCAAAGCAGCAAAATAACTAGGTCTTTACAAATGTGGGGATCAAGTGGGTTAAAATCTTCCTAGAAGTGACACAAGCTTGACGGAGGGATATGTCAAAATACTGAATTTTGGCACTGTAGCAAGCCTTTTTCATATTCAAAATCAGATTTATTGAATTCTCCATGTGGTCTATATTAAAGGGCACTTCCATTTAATATAACAGGCTTTTAAAATCCAATATTGGTGCACAATTTCTACTTAAAACGTCAAAGGGCACTAATTTCATGGCACTCATTTTGTGAAAAGGAACGACCCAGTACTGTTCTAAACTCCATCCCAAATGGCACCCTATTCCCTACATAGTGCACTAGGGCCCTGGTCAAACGTTGTGCATTACAGAGAATAGGGTGCATTTGAAACCTACGTAGTCTATAACAGAACAGAACAGAGCCCATAACTGTCCATCTCCGTCCATTGTTTTACACCATATGAAAACAGAGAATGTTTTAGTGCAAACTAAACCCAACCGACACCAAAGTGCTGCCAGTTTTCTGGTGAAAACAGATAGACCTCTGTGTTTTGTTTGGCAGACAACTCAACCCCTGGCTCTATAGCCAAACATGTTCTGTCCCAGCCGAGACACACACACACACACACACACACACACACACACACACACACACACACACACACACACACACACACACACACACACACACACACACACTCAGGCATATGCTTACGTGCACACACATGCACACGCACACACACGCACACACTTTTCTCTCCTCTCCAGAGTTCAGAACCCTGTGGAGCCCGGGCACACTGGGCTTCAGACCCACAGAGAAGTCTCCGTCTGAGGAGGATATTAGAAGCAGAGACAGACTGAGGACTAGTTTGAACCCATGAACCCACAACCTTGGCTGGACCAGCAACTAGACCAGAAACCACCTACCCAAACACACACTCGCAGTACTCCTCACCCTGAAAGACAATTCATGAAATCCCAGCCATGCACCCAGCAGATGCTGGGCAGGTGTCTCTCTTTCCTGCCAAGCTGGGGGTGAAAACCACAAGCACTCTCTGAAATGCCTATGGCTAGCATGAAATAAATTATAAATAAAAATTACCATGCAGGCGAGAAAGGGGCTGTGGTTTGTTACTCACAGCAGCTCCATGGTCGAGACACACTGAACACTGTACGTATGATGCTCTTCAGAGAGGACGACACTGAGAGACGTACAGTGCATTCAGAATGTATTCAGACCCCTTCACTTTTTCCACATTTTGTTATGTTACAACCTTATTCAAAAAATGTATTAAGTAGTTTTTTCCCCTTAAATTGTTTCCCCCACTGGAAGGCAGGCAGCGTGCCCCCGATGATGCGTTGGCTTAACCGCACCACCATGCGCAGAACCCTGTGCTTGCAGACGGTTCAATTTCCATACCAGGCGGTGATACAGCCCTACAGGATGTTCTCAATGGTGCATTTCTTCAGCCTCCAGAGGTTCCACCCACCTCTCCTAACAGATTCAAAAACAATGCCCACAGACCCTAAGGCTAAAAGACTTAGGGTCTTGCACCTTGCACACCACACTGTCTGTGTGAAGGGACAATTTTAGGTTGTGATGTGCACTCTGAGGAACTTGAAGCTTTTGACCCTCTCCACTGCGGCACTGTCGATGTGGATGGGGGCGTGAACTCTGCTGTCTCCTGTAGTCCACGATCAGCTCCTTCTTTTTGTTGACGTTGAGTGAGAGGTTATTTTCCTGGCACCACTCCGCCAGGGCTCTCACCTCCTCCCTGTAGGCTGTCTCGTCATTGATGGTAATCAGGCCTACCACTGTTGTGTCGTCAGCAAACTTGATGATTGAGTTGAAGACGTGCGTAGTCACGCAGTCATGGGTGAACAAGGTGTAGAGGAGGGGGCTGAGCATGCACCACTTTGGGGCCCCATGTTGAAGATCATCATGGCGGAAGTGTTGCTGCCTACCTTCACCACTTGGGGTCGGCCCGTCAGGAAGTCAAGGACCAAGTTGCACGAGGAAGGGTTCAGACCCAAGCCCAGAACCTGAAGGCTGAGTTATAGTCAATGAATAGCATTCTTACATAGGTGTTTCTCTTATCCAGGTGGGACAGGGCAGTGTGCAGTGCAATCGCGATTTCATCATCTGTGGATCTGTTGAAGCGGTATGCGAATTTTAGTGGGTCTAGATTGTAAGGTGGAGGTGATATGGTCTTGAACTAGCCTCTCAAAACAATTCATGATGAGAGAAGTGAGTGCTATGGGGCGATAGTCATTTAGTTCAGCTACCTACACTTTATTGGGTACAGGAACCATTGTGGACATCTTTTTTATAATGTAAGCTTAATTTAACTAGGCAAGTCAGTTAAGAACAAAATCTTATTTACAATGACGGCCTACACCGGCCAAACCCAGACGACGGTGGGCCAATTGTGTGCCGCCCTATGGGATTCCCAATCACGGTCGGTTGTGATACAGCCTGGATTCGAACCAGGGTGTCTGTAATGACGCCTTAAACACTGAGGCGGTGCCTTAGATGCGGTGCCTTAGACTGCTGTGCCACTCTAGAGCCCATCTTGAAACAAGCGGGGACAACAAACTGGGATATGGAGAGATTGAATATGTCTGTCGGCGGCTCAACGTTGTTTTCCTCAAAGCAAGAAATGTATGTTTTTAGCTTACACAGGAGCGAGGTGTCAGTGTCCGCAACTTGGCTGGCTTTCCTTTTAAAATCCATGATTGTCTAGAGTCCCTGCCACAAGGTCTCATGTCTGAGCCATTGAATTGTGACTCCACTTTGTCCCTGTACTGTCGTTTTGCCTCTGATTGCCTTACGGAGGTCATAGCTGGTCTGTTTGTTCACGTCCATGTTCCCATTCACCTTGCCATGGTTAAATGTGGTGGTTTGCGCTTTCAGATTTGCACAAATGCTGCCATCTATACACACTTTTTGGTTCGGTTAGGTTCTAATTGTCACAGTGTGAACAACATCCTCTATGCACTTCCTTATGAACCCAGTCACCGAGTCAGTGTATACATCGATAGTATTCTCAGAGGCGACCAGAAACATTTCCCAGTCCGCGTGATCAACAAATCTTGAAGTAATTGGTTAGACCAATATTTAACAGTCCTTACCACTGGTGCTTCCTGTTTAATTTTCTGCCTATAAGTGGGGAGCAGTAGAATGGAGGTATGATCTGATTTGCCGGAGGGAGGGCGGGGGAGGGCTTTGTAGCCGTCCCAGAAGGGAGAGTAGCAATGATCAAGAGTTTGTGATGTGTGTGTAGCACAGGAGATGTGTTGATTGAATTTCGGTAGCGTTTTCTTCAGATTTCCTTTATTAAAGTCCCCAGATACAATAAATGCGGCCTCAGGATATGCGGTTTGCAGTTTGCACATAGTCCAGTGTAGTTTCTTGAGAGCCATCGCGGTGTCGGCTTGGGGGGGGGGGGTATACACGACAGTGACAATGAACGAAATTATCTCGGGAGGTAATGTGGTTGGCATTTGATGGTGAGGTATTCCAGATCAGGAGAATAAAACGACTTGAGTTCCTGTATGTTACCACAATCACACCATGAGTTGTTAATCACGAAACAAACCCCTCTGCCTCTCCCGCGCAATAGATGGAGAAACTTGTTGCCTGAATGGACAGGGACAATATATCCAGAGAGAGCCATGATTCCGTTAAACAGAATATGGTATAGTCCATGATGTCTCTCTGGAAGGATATTCTCACCCTGAGCTCATCTACTTTATTGTCCAGGGACTCAACTTTAGCGAGTAAAATACTCGGAAGCGGTGGATGGTATGCACGTCACCACTTATTCTTCCTCTTCTCTGTTGTCAGCGTTTTGGTGCAGCCCCGGGATGAATAGAGCTCACCCTGAAGTTAAAACAAAGGATCCAGGTCAGGGAAGTCGAATTTCTGCTTGAATTTTCTGGTGAGTGACCGCCGATCTAATGTCAAAAAGTTGTTTCGGCTGTGGGTAATAATACAAGAAACATTCTGAGCAAATTATATAACAAATAAAACAACTAAAAAAGGTAATGCTGCAAAGTTGGCAAGGAGCTAGAAATAGGGTGACTGTGTCTGTCATTACCATCTTGTCATTACCCTCTGTCATTACCATCTTGCCTTTACCCTCTGTCAGTGAGGTAGTGACCGCATTGTCTGTCTGTCCTATTTTCCTGCCAGTCCATCCGCCTGCCTGCCTGTTTGCCTGCCTGTTCGTCTGCCTGCCTGTCTCAGCCTGGGCAACCTGACCAACAGGCAGAACGACCAAGCAGGCCGAGACAGGGCAGGGGAGCTGCCGTCTCTTCTCCAGTCTCTCTTCACATCTCTCTCTCCGCGTCGCTGCTGTTTTACGCCACATAGTTGGAGCCTGGAGGAAGAGGCTTATAGCTGCCAGACCCAGTCAGGGGCCATTGGACCCTCAGTTTGTTTTGCCATGAGTCATCTTTAAACAGTGCTCAGGTGCTCGCCGTTCCCCTCCTCCCGTGCTTTACCCACGCGTCACTGTATGGGCTCTCTGCCAATGATGTCATGTGTCTAGGCCTTTTATGTTGAAAAAGCCCCCTCCCCAAAACATTTTGTCAAAATAAATGAAATATGACTTTTTTTCTATGGTAACCAACAAGAGGTTCATGACAAGGTCAGTACACATTCACACACACCTAACTGTGATACTATCTGAAGCCTTGGTGGCTATACAGTACAGTTACTGTACATATTGTTCTATTGTTGTGTTAAACATGGTGGCCAGGCTTCATTACTGTATGTGTCTTCATCAGGCGGTTTAATGTTCAAATGTTACTCCCAGATACACAGATCCACTCTTACAGTGTCATCTGAGAGTGAGGTGACCCTGACTGTGACCTTAATTGACCTCTCTGGTATAGGAGAATCTTTAGCATTTTACCTGATATCAGCCCTGTGTCAAATCCATATTTAAAATATTTGAAATACTTAATGTGCACTTGATTTAGTATACAGACGTCATACTTTTAGAATTATTCCATTGGCTTCATTGTGACTCACTCTGTAAATCAAGATCACCTGAACTACTTCTAACATTTGAAATATGTATTTGACCAAGTTCTGCATGATATCAACAACAACTATTTAGTTTGTTGTTCTTTTGGCATACTGTAGTTCTAGAGCTTCTAAGATTCTAAAACTAGTTCTAAAACATGGTTCTATTGCTTCTACTCATTAATCATATCTGGGAACCTTAGTCGGAGTTATGTGTTATGTCTGTGTTCTGTGGCATGTTAATGAAGTGGGAGAACTATGAGAACATACTACGACTCTCTAGAACCCTTGAGAACTCTCTACATATCCAGGCCTCAGGAGTGTCTGTCGGTCAGTTCATAGTCACCGCTGGTTCTACGTTTCCTCAGGACTCTTCTAGGCACTAGGCTAGCTAAGGTTCGGTGTGCTGTTAAAGAAATCCCAGATAGAGCCACCCTCTCTGTTCTTCCCTTAAAAATAGCCTTTAAACAAAAGGTCCTCTTGCCCGGCCAACATCAACATCCAATAAAGCCCAAGGATAAACATGGAGCAGGCTCCGTGGCAGAGTAGATTTCATCCCCTGGGAGCCACAGCCAAGTCTCCTCCATCTGCTTAAACACAAACCTGCTGCCTGGGTTGCATGAGCTTCACAGTGAACTAATCCAGTCTTAAATAAATGGTACCTGGACCTGAGTGTGTGTAAATATGAGCTCCAGATTGATGGAATTCATGTCCAGGGTTAGGGTTGTACCTTTCTAGTTATTGTCTGGTCATGTCCAGGGTTAGGGTTGTACCTTTCTAGTTATTGTCTGGGCATGTCCAGGGTTAGGGTTGTACCTTTCTAGTTATTGTCTGGTCACGTCCAGGGTTAGGGTTGTACCTTTCTAGTTATTGTCTGGTCATGTCCAGGGTTAGGGTTGTAACTTTCTAGTTATTGTCTGGTCATGTCCAGGGTTAGGGTTGTACCTTTCTAGTTATTGTCTGGTCACGTCCAGGGTTAGGGTTATACGTTTCTAGTTATTGTCTGGTCATGTCCAGGATTAGGGTTGTACCTTTTTAGCTATTGTCTAATCAGGGTTAGGGTTGTACCTTTCTAGTTATTGTCTGATCAGGGTTAGGGTGGTACCTTTCTAGTTATTATTTTCTTTGTGTCACTAAAACTCAGTTTTAGTTTGCGGTCTGAGTATGTGATTGTATTCGTAGCATGTGTTACAAATCTCACCACACTCATTTACAGTTAGGGAGAGACAGATAGTGGGAGGTTTTAAAACGTCCCTCTTACAATCTCACTTTCATAATGTCTTTGACTTTATAACAAGATCGTACCAAGGAAAATCTTAGTTTTGGAACAGGTTTAGCCAAGTGGACGCACAACAGGTGTTTTCTGTCATCACAAATAGTGGAAAACGGTTACAAAGTAAATATACAAGGTTCATAAAGTAAAGTATCAGTTAAACAGGAAAACATGAGAGGTCCATCTAATAACATATTAAACTCCAGCTACCAGCTGCCAACTGGAACAACAGCACCGTCTAAAACAATTTAATGTGTGTCCTGGAAAAATGTGATAACCTAGAGTTTGGGTTTACTCTGAACTAAACTCATTTCAATCTCACAGGATACAGGATACAGCATGAGATTTTTTTACAGTCCTTTGTTTTCCAAGCTTTTTATGGGTGAGTGCTTGGTGTTTGTGTTCAAGAAGCAGTTAGTCTGAAGGCAGGCATCCATGAACATGACGATTGCCACTAACTGACCCTGTTGTATATTATAATGACCCACTGCTGTAAGTGCCACCGCAGCTGCTGAGGTGTATTACAGGTCAGCTGCATGTGTATGTGTGTGTGTGTCTCTCTGTGTGTGTCTCTCTCTCTCTGTGTGTGTGTGTGTCTGTGTGTGTGTGTGTGTATATATGTATGTGTGTGTGTCTCTCTCTGTGTGTGTGTATATATCTGTATGTGTGTGTGTGCGTGCATATGTGTGCATCGGTGTGCATGTGTTGGTGTGCGCATGCGTGCCTGTGTTAGTGTGTGCGCACATGTGTCTGAGTGTGTGTGTGTGCGTGCGTGAGTCTGCTACTGACCTGTCGCTCTTTGCCAGCACACATATGTTTGGCTGCTGCCCTCTGAGACGAAGTTCTTCAGTATTGATTCCCGTTTCCCCTCTCTCTGTGTTAGACACTGAAAAAACACTACACTAAATAATTTGTTGTTGCTTACATGGACACCAACCATGTGGGATGTGAGTCAGTGTATTCCCTAGAATGTTCTAAATAACAACATTATTCCATTCACAGTATTATAGTTGGTGCCGTCATTGGGGAGCCCTACACACTTCCAGTTGATCTGAGTATGTGTTCCAAATGGCAACCTATTCCCTTTACAGTGCACTACTTTTGACTAGAGCCCTATGGTCAAAAGCAGTGCACTATATAGGGAACAAGGTGCTATTTGGGATGCATCCTAACTAATGGGAGATGACATCACAAAGAAGGAGAATTCGATTATACTGTATATGGAAGCAGGCAGAGCAGACCTGTGAGCGCAGCACTGCTGGCCATCTGGACAGAGAGAGGCAGAGGCAGTAGAAATAAAAGGGTCAATTAAATAACATGAATGTGTGTGCGTGCATACATATGTGTGTTTATGTGTGTGTATGTGCGTGTGTGTACAGGTAGCCCAGCGCACCCTGATAAGAAGTTAACCTGATGAGGGCCCTGCACGAGGCCAGAGAGGCTGGTTGATAGATGGGCTGGGTGGAGGTATTTCCACAGATTGAAAAGGAGTGTGTGCGTGTGTGTGTGTTTGTGTGTGTGTGCGCATGTGTGTGTGTGTGTGTATGTGTGTGTGTGTGCGTGCGTGCGTGCGTGCGTGTGCATGCGAATACGTGTTTGTGTGCGTGTGTAAGGGAAAATAGAAAATAAGAGAGTGGAGGAGAGAGAATGAAAGAAAAGGAAAGAGAGAGAGAGCGAGAACGTGGAGGGCGAAGAGAGGAGAAAGAGAGAGAGAGAGTGAGAGAGAGAGACAGAGAACAACAACGATAGAGTGAGAGAGACAGAGAACAACAACGATAGAGAGAGTGAGAAAGAGAGACAGAGAACAACAACAACACACCTTAGTGTGTGAGAGAGAGAGAGAGAGAGAGAGAGAGACAGAGAACAACAACGATAGAGAGAGAGAGACAGAGAACAACAAAGATAGAGTGAGAGAGACAGAGAACAACAACGATAGAGAGAGTGAGAGAGAGAGACAGAGAACAACAACGATAGAGAGAGTGAGAGAGAGAGACAGAGAACAACAATGATAGAGAGAGTGAGAGAGAGACAGAGAACAACAACGATAGAGAGAGTGAGAGAGAGACAGAGAACAACAACGATAGAGAGAGTGAGAGAGAGAGACAGAGAACAACAACGATAGAGAGAGTGAGAGAGAGAGACAGAGAACAACAATGATAGAGAGAGTGAGAGAGAGACAGAGAACAACAACGATAGAGAGAGTGAGAGAGAGAGACAGAGAACAACAACGATAGAGTGAGAGAGACAGAGAACAACAACGATAGAGAGAGTGAGACAGAGAACAACAACGATCGAGAGAGTGAGAGAGAGAGACAGAGAACAACAACGATAGAGAGAGTGAGAGAGAGAGACAGAGAACAACAACGATAGAGTGAGAGAGAGACAGAGAACAACAACGATAGAGAGAGTGAGAGAGAGACAGAGAACAACAACGATAGAGAGAGTGAGACAGAGAACAACAACAATAGAGAGAGTGAGACAGAGAACAACAACGATAGAGAGAGTGAGAGAGAGAGACAGAGAACAACAACGATAGAGTGAGAGAGACAGAGAACAACAACGATAGAGAGAGTGAGACAGAGAACAACAACGATCGAGAGAGTGAGAGAGAGAGACAGAGAACAACAACGATAGAGAGAGTGAGAGAGAGAGACAGAGAACAACAACGATAGAGTGAGAGAGAGACAGAGAACAACAACGATAGAGAGAGTGAGAGAGAGACAGAGAACAACAACGATAGAGAGAGTGAGACAGAGAACAACAACAATAGAGAGAGTGAGACAGAGAACAACAACGATAGAGAGAGTGAGAGAGAGAGACAGAGAACAACAACGATAGAGAGAGTGAGAGAGAGAGACAGAGAACAACAACAACAACACACCTTAGTGTGTGAGAGAGAGAGGGAGAGAGACAGAGAACAACAACGATAGAGAGAGGGAGAGAGAGAGACAAAGAACAACAATGATAGAGTGAGAGAGAGAGACAGGGAACAACAACGATAGAGAGAGAGACAGACAGAGAACAACAACGATAGAGAGAGAGACAGACAGAGAACAACAACGATAGAGTGAGAGATCGAGAGAGAACAACAACAACATACCTTAGTGTGTGTGTGAGAGAGAGAAGAACAACAACATACCTTAGTGTGAGAGAGATCGAGAGAGAACAACAACATACCTTAGTGTGTGTGAGAGAGAGAGAACAACAACATACCTTAGTGTGTGTGAGAGAGAGAGAACAACAACATACCTTAGTGTGTGTGAGAGAGAGAGAAGAACAACAACATACCTTAGTGTGTGTGAGAGAGAGAGAGAACAACAACAACATACCTTAGTGTGTGAGAGAGAGAGAGGGAGATCGAGAGAGAGAGATAGATCGAGAGAGAGAGAGAGGCCTTCCAATGCAATCCAATAACTCTAATGACTATCTGGTACTGGACTGGTTGTAATCAAAGGCCCCTGAACCGTGCTCCGTCTATTATCCCTTCAGAAGAGCATGGTAATAATACAAGCTCTGTTATTAGAGGACAACCTCCAAGGAATTTACCATCATCATCCAGGGTCTGCCCAGGGTCACCGGGGTATAAACACTTGTTATTGTTACTCCTTCACAGTCTGACTCAAATCACTTTCTCTTTTTTTCCTTTTTTTTCTTGTTGAAGGAATCAATGTCCTCGGAACCATTCAGAACCCTAATCCTGGCTTGGCTCATGAGAGAGACGGCCTTTGACACCAGTAAACCTGTAACAGACATGGTGTCAGACATGGTGTACAACTCGGGGGTACCGAGTGGCGCAGTGGTTTAAGGCACTGCATCTCAGTGCTAGAGGCATCACTACAGACTGTGGTTCGATTCCAGGCTGTATCACAACTGGCCGTGATTGGGAGTCCCATAGGGCGGCGCACAATTGGCCCAGCTTCGTCCGGGTTAGGGTTTGACCTGGGTAGGCCGTAATTGTAAATAAGAATTTGTTCTTAACTGACTTGCCTAGTTAAATAAAGGTTAAATTAAACCCCCCAGAATTGTATCGTGTCCCACTGTTCTCTTGAATGTAAAGCATTAAGGAGAGTTAAGTAAATCAATTGTGAAGTATTTTGTATGGTTGTACCATGATCTGATCTCACACAGAGTCAGTGTGTTGTGGGATGGGATCCGAGAGAGAATGAGCCAATAGCTGGGTCTGTTCTAGGTGTGTTTATTTGGGTCTGATCCGCCCTGGAGCGTTTTACTAAGCTCCAGACGAAAGCCAGGTCATTGAGGGCATTGGCTTACACCATTACACCAGCAGCACATGACGTGGTCAAGCAAAGCATCACAAGGCTTTACCTGGCTACGACCCATCCTCTCTATCCTCCTTGGCTTATGGAAAGACAGAGCATTGTGTTCCATTTCTTTCTAATGCATATCACACCCGTGTGTGACATAACAGTATGTTGTAACACAGGGAGGTGGGCAGCAGGCCATGGTAATACTGCTGACTCTGGGAAATGGACAAGAAAGCTTAGACCTCTAGTACTGATTAGCAAGTCCTCAGATCTATTACCCCCCCTCTCTCTTTTTCCCTTTCTCTCCCCCTCTCTCTGTCATTCCCTCCTTCACTATGCAGTCCGTTTGACTGTACTGTAGCTCGCGCTGTGGGCCAGCTGCCTTCCGAACACCATGTCCAATTTCAATCCTTCAGCGTTTTTATTCAGTTATCTAATTGAATCTGCACTGAGTGGGTCTTGGGCACGGGAAGAGTATTGTGGCAAAACAAATCGAGACCCCAGAAATGCCAGATTAGAAGCAGACCCTCCATGTGGCTTTTGTATGGAGCATAGTAGAGTATAGCGGAGGGGGTGAAACATAAGACAAAGAGCCACAGATACTTTCTCTTTCTTTCTCTCTCTCCCTCTCTGTGTTGTGTGTGTGTTGCTGTGTGTGTGTGTGTGTGTGTGTGTGTGTGTTCCGCATCAGTATACACCTCTCTCTTCTCAGCCAAAAGGAACAAACCAGTGACGAGAGTAAAACCGAGCTGAGCAAAGCAGAGAGGTGGGCATTGTTAAAAAAGTACCACAAAGGGTAGGCCTACAAACGCTTCGAGTGCAGACGTGCTGCCTGCTGACTGTGTGTCTGTGCCCCTTCTGGATTAAGCCACTTCACCTTGAAGTGCTTCAGCACATAACCAGCTGTGTAAACACTGGATGTGTCAAATGAACCCTAGGACTGAGTGCCCTGCATAAGGGGATCTGCTAAGGAAAAAAACAAACAACCGCCATTTTAACCTACTATCTGCTGTGGTGTGGGGGTGTAATCAGATTAAGTGTGACTTTGGGGTTTTTGTGGTCTTCTTTTTTTCCTCAGCCTGTTACCTGTCACTGCCCTGGGAAATCTTTCAGAGAAGTCTCAGGGGTCAACTTTGATCTTCGTGCTAAGAGTTCAGAATGATTAACAATCACGTAATAAAGTATCCTATTTTACTTAACCTTTATCCAGCAAGTGACTTGAGATGAATTATATATATTCTTTAGAAAGACTTTAAAGCGTCCTATGAAGTTGTTATTTAGGTCAATTATAAGTGTTGGGATGCCATTTTGTGGAGTGTGGCTCACCTGTACACCCTATGAGCCGAGCATAGTTACACATACATAGTGATCTCTGTTATTTCCTTGACGTTGTCTAATAGACCTAAAGCCTCAGCAAGTCAAATATGACCAAAGACCTCCCTCAAGACGTCCTCAAAATCTCAACCATGACCAATGAGAACAGGGATAGAACTACAGTACATTTGAGTCAGCAACTGATGCAATTAGACAAATACAAATACTTCTCCTAACAGTCTCACAAGAGACGAGATCGTATAATCTACATTAAATTAGGAAAAACAAAATCGACCTCTACAGTTTGAACGGGAAATGGGAAAATACAGAATAGAACAGTCTGTACAGGACCTAAGTAAAGCCAGTGTGTCTATGTATGCGGATGACTCAACACTATACACGTCAGCTACTACAGCCACTGAAATCACTACAGCACTTAACAAAGAGCTGCAGTTAGTTTCAGAATGGGTCGCAAGGAATAAGTTAGTCCTAAATATTTCATAAACTAAAAGCATTGTATTTGGGACAAATCATTCACTAAACCCTAAACCTCTATTAAATCTTGTAATTAATCATGTGGAAATTGAGCAAGTTGAGGTGACTAAACCGCTTGGAGTAACCCTGGATTGTAAAATGTCATGGTTAAAACATATTGATACAATAGTAGCTAAGATGAGGAGAAGTCTGTCCATAATAAAGCGCTGCTCTGTCTTCTTAACAACACCATCAACAAGGCAGGTCCTACAGGTCCTAGTTTTGTCACACCTGGACTACTGTTCAGTCGTGTGGTCAGGTGCCACAAAGAGGGATTTAGGAAATTGACAATTGACTCAGAACAGGGCAGCACGGCTGGCCCTTAAAAGTACACTGGGTGCTAACATTAATGATATACATGTCAATCTCTCATGGCTCTAAGTGGAGGAGAGATTGACTTCAATACTTTGTTTTGTAAGAAGTGTTGACAAGCTGAATGCACCGAGCTGTCTGTTTAAACTACTAGCACACAGCTCAGACACCCATGCATACCCCACAAGACATGCCACCAGAGGTCTCTTCACAATCCAGAACAGTCCAGAACAGACTATGGGAGGCACATAATACTACATAGAGCCATGACTACATGTAACTGTATTCCACATCAGGTAATTGAAGCAAGCAGTAGAATCAGATAAAACAAACTGATAAAAATATATCTTATGGAACAGCGGGGACTGTGAAGAGACACACACACACAGGTGCACATGCTAGCACACACACGTACATTGTAATATTGTTTTATGGTGGTATTATACATTTTGTGTTGTAGATACTGTATGTAGTGGTGTAATAATGTTATATGATGTACTGTTTTATTTTTTGTTTAATGAGTAATGTAAGTGCCTTAATGTGTTTGGACCCCAGGAAGAGTAGCTGCTTCCTTGGCGAATGGGGATCCATAATAAATACAAATAAATACAAATAGAGACTTCACAAGAAATGGAGGCTCTGATACTTTTGGGAATGGAATGCTGTATGAATCATATCCAGTTGATTAATTCCAGTATTGGCTGTCAAAGTGCTGGTTCCCTTTCAGTCGGTCACTATGGGGAGTCAACGATCAATCCTATTCACCTGAAGCAAAGTGAAATCACGCTCAACGGGCCAATCAATGCCGAGCCTGCCCTCGGAAGCCCCGCCTTCCTGGCTATAATATCAGGGCTCGCATACATTTCCTAAATTCTTTGCATTTCTGCTCGCCTGAAGGAAGAACATGTCACGCAATTTAGAACATTTTAAGAACAAGAAAGTTACGAGATTCGGCTCTAATTTAGGATTACAGTGAGGGAAAAAAGTATTTGATCCCCTGCTGATTTGTACGTTTGCCCACTGACAAAGAAATGATCAGTCTATAATTTTAATGGTAGGTTTATTTGAACAGTGAGAGACAGAATAACAACAGAAAAATCCAGAAAAACGCATGTCAAAAATGTTATAAATTGATTTGCATTTTAATGAGGGAAATATGTATTTGACCCCCTCTCAATCAGAAAGATTTCTGGCTCCCAGGTGTCTTTTATACAGGTAATGAGCTGAGATTAGGAGCACACTCTTAAAGGGAGTGCTCCTAATCTCAGCTTGTTACCTGTATAAAAGACACCTGTCCACAGAAGCAATCAATCAATCAGATTCCAAACTCTCCACCATGGCCAAGACCAAAGAGCTCTCCAAGGATGTCAGGGACAAGATTGTAGACCTACACAAGGCTGGAATGGGCTACAAGACCATCGCCAAGCAGCTTGGTGAGAAGGTGACAACAGTTGGTGTGATTATTCACAAATGGAAGAAACAGCAAAGAACTGTCAATCTCCCTCGGCCTGGGGCTCCATGCAAGATCTCACCTCGTGGACTTGCAATGATAATGAGAATGGTGAGGAATCAGCCCAGAACTACACGGGAGGATCTTGTCAATGATCTCAAGGCAGCTGGGACAATAGTCACCAAGAAAACAATTGGTAACACACTACGCCGTGAAGGACTGAAATCCTGCAGCTCCCGCAAGGTCCCCCTGCTCAAGAAAGCACATATACATGCCCGTCTGAAGTTTGCCAATGAACATCTGAATGATTCAGGGGACAACTGGGTGAAAGTGTTGTGGTCAGATGAGACCAAAATTGAGCTCTTTGGCATCAACTCAACTCGCCGTGTTTGGAGGAGGAGGAATGCTGCCTATGACCCCAAGAACACCATCCCCACCATCAAACATGGAAGTGGAAACATTATGCTTTGGGGGTGTTTTTCTGCTAAGGGGACAGGACAACTTCACCTCGTCAAAGGGACGATGGACGGGGCCATGTACCGTCAAATCTTGGGTGAGAAGCTCCTTGCCTCAGCCAGGGCATTGAAAATGGGTCGTGGATGGGTATTCCAGCATGACAATGACCCAAAACACACGGCCAAGGCAACAAAGGAGTGGCTCAAGAAGAGCACATTAAGGTCCTGGAGTGGCCTAGCCAGTCTCCAGACCTTAATCCCATAGAAAATCTGTGGAGGGAGCTGAAGGTTCGAGTTGCCAAATGTCAGCCTCGAAACCTTAATGTCTTGGAGAAGATCTGCAAAGAGGAGTGGGAAAAAATCCCTCCTGAGATGTGTGCAAACCTGGTGGCCCACTACAAGAAACGTTTGACCTCTGTGATTGCCAACAAGGGTTTTGCCACCAAGTACCAAGTCATGTTTTGCAGAGGGGTCAAATACTTATTTCCCTCATTAAAATGTAAATCAATTTATAACATTTTTGACATGCGTTTTTCTGGATTTTGTTGTTGTTATTCTGTCTCTCAATGTTCAAATAAACCTACCATTAAAATTATAGACTGATCATTTGTTTGTCAGTGGGCAAACGTACAAAATCAGCAGGGGATCAAATACTTTTTTTAGTGGGGAGAGCGTACTCGTCCCCCTTGATGTTGCGAGTTTTGGGTCTTGGTATTGGTTTTTGTGTTTGCTAATAGATAACTTCTTTCTGCTCTGCTTGTGTAGCCAGTGCTCCCTTACTTGAGTAAGATGGTCAGTGGTAAGAGTAAGTTCAAAAAGGCTAACCTGCCGAATTTGAACCGGAGATGATAGGAGTCCGGATTCCAGGGATGATATACTTTCCTTGGTTGACACTGGTGGGTTTCCAGAGTTTGAATCAGATGACATCAATCTGTGGGAGTCTGAAGCCCCGGCTTTGGATTCGGTGGGGGAGAGGTGATTGAATGTCTTCTCCCCCGCAGCAGAGGTCTTCCAGGTGTGGGGGAAGGTTTTTCCCTTCTGTCCCTGCAGCGGTAGAGCGTCGCTTACCCCTGTTTTAAAGATTTTGCAGATGAGCTAATGGCGACCTGGGAGTCCCCTCATTCAGCCAGGCTGGTGCTACCAGGTTATGATGAGTTCATGAATGTAAAGGGTATGGAGGAGGTGGGGTTCGTTAGCACACTGCCGATGGATGGCGAGCTATTTAGCCCCAGAGGCTATCGAGGGGGCTAATCCAGCACAGTACTTCTGACTAAACAGTGCTGGTTCTCGGCGGATCAGCTGGACAAAGTGTAGCAGGCTGAGGGTGAGGCGGCCCGGTCGTTGAATGTGGTCACTATGCTGCAGATGTATCATATCGATGTAGCTGTATCACCTCTGGTTGACGTTGTCCTGGATTCCTGAGAGGCACAAGCAGATATATTTGGATGAGCCAATTTCACCAACAAGGGCAACAGTGCTCCCAAGTGGCTTGGTCAATGGGGGCAAGTTACTGGTTGCTGAAGTCCCCAAACCAAATGTCAGGTATCAGAACAGAGGTACCATGAAAGAACATTATTTTTCTACCCAAGGTTCCTCTTTGTTCAGGAGTATCGAGAGTGCGGTGTTGTCTAGGTCTGGGCATAATAAACACAGTTCCTTCCCCACATTCAGAAACACGGTTGTCAAGAGTGGTGGATATGAAAACAAGAAAGAGAAAAAAAACAAATGATCCCAGTCCTGAGGGTGGCGCTCTGCCCCTTCAGGACTTAATGTATGGGAGACTGGCAGCATGCTCCATCCAGTGGTGGGCATGCACAGTTTCACCATCGGTGGTGAGGACGGTGACGTGGGGGTACGGTTTACAGTTTGCTGTGCACCCTCCTCCTTTTCGTGGCATCATTACGTCAATGGTTCCCGACGTCCTAGCACCTCTTGAGAGAGAATATTTCCTCTTTCCTTCAAAAGCAGGATATTCGGGTGGTTCCGTGTCAGAAGTACAGAGTGGTTGGGACAGCCAGTACTTCTTAGTTACCAAGAAAGATTAAACGTTGTGTCCCACTTTGGACTTGCGTGTTTTAAACAAGCAGCTCAAGGTTTGCAAGTTCAAAATGCTCACACTTCGCCGTCTATTGCACTCGGTTCATCCCAGCGATTGTTTCATGAATATTTTCATGTGGCTATACACCCTCCCCACAAAAGGTTTCTGAGGCTACGTTTCGAGGGTGTGGGTTTCTGCTCCTGCTTTTCGGGCTCTGCCTATTGCCTGCACCATTTCTATGGTGGTGGAGGTGGCTTTGGCACCGGTGCCAAGGGATCAGAATATTGGCCTATCTGGATGATTGGCTGGTCGTAGCGAGAGAACAAGTGGAGCTCCACACTGCCACGCTGGTTTTCCATATTCAGTTGCTGGGGTTCATAGTGAATCACAAGAAAAGGTTGTATGACTTCTGCTCAGCGCATTCAGTTATTGGGTCTCGTTCTAGACTCCGTTATGAATCATGCGTTTTTGTCCGAACAGAGGAGGGTTGCATTCTGGCTCTGTCTGGCACGGTTTCAACTGGGGCACTCAGTGTCTTTTCGCTGGTGCCTGCGGTTATTGGGTCTGATGGCCTCTATGATAGCTCTGGTGCCTCTGGGCCTTTTGTTGATGCATCTGTTTTTGCGCTGGGTGATTGCTACGCATCTGGATGCATCTCGCCACTGCCATCAGTTTCTCAAGGTATCCCTGTCGTGCCTAAGGGCATTGACTCCTTGGAGGGACCCGCAACTGTTGTTGCAGGAGGTTCTCATGGGCAGGGTAGTGTCCTGTAGGGTGATTATGACAGATGCATCCTTACTGGGATAGGGAGCGCTGTGATTTGGCCAACTGTATGGGACCGGTTTAGCAGGGCCGACATAGAGCTTTACGCATTGCGAGAAACCGCGCATTGTTGTCTGTTTTTCTCAATGAGGGATCTGGGCACTCCGTTAGGAAAGGATGCCTTGGACCTTGCTCTATGCGTTTCCTCCGGTGGACCTGATTCACGCCACCGTAGAGTGGGTCCGTCAGGAGGGTCTGTTGTTGATTCTGGTGGCTCTCCGTTGGCCCTACAACCATGGTTCCCAGAGATCATCCGCTTGTTAGATGGGAGACCCGTGGTGGGTCATCGGGATCTATTGCTCCAGGCGCACGGGAGAGTTTGGCACCCACAACCACAGATACAGGATCTGTTTGGCCACTGAAAGGTTGAATTTGACAGCTAGGAGTTTACCCTCGAACGAGATTATGACTATACAGTCTACGCTTGCGCCCTCTACATATAAGTAGTGTGCGTTTAAGGGTTGGTGCCAGGTTAAAGGAGTTTCTCCTTTTCAGAGCTCTTTGGTGGACATTTTGATGTTCTTGCAAGAGGTTTTTGGTCAGGGCCTTTCTTTTTCCACATTGAAGGCTCTACCCGGGGGACTCATCCTCTGGTGGTGCAGTTCCTGAAAGGCATGCGTTGGCTCAGACCAGTGTCTATGCCTATGGCACCGGCCTAGGCCTTGGTCCTGGACACTCTGTGTAAGCCTCCGTTTAAACCACTGGAGTCTGTGTACCTGAAGGTCCTTTCTCACAAGTGATGTTACGTCCTAAAGCAGCTTTTGCTCCCAAGGTTATACCTATGTCATTTGAGTTCTTCCACTTCTCACCTCCTCCATTTGCTTCCAGTGAACAACGGAGGTTACATGGCCTGTGTCCGGTGGGTGCTTTACGCATGTACATGGATAGGACCATGGATACCAGAGTTTGTGACCAACTTTTTCTCAGTTTCGCTAATCCAACTCAGGGTAGGGTGCTTTCTAAGCAGTGTCTTTCTCGTTGGGTTGTGGAGGCTATCTCCCTGGCATATGACAACAAAGGACAAGGGTCACCAAGCTGTGAGTGTGCTTACTCCACATGGCGTGTGGTGGCTCCTTGGGCATTGTTCGGGACATGACAATTGATGATATCTGTGCTGCAGCAAGTTGGGGTATCCCACAGGCGAGGTTTTATCACTTGTATGTAACTGCTCCCAGGGTGGCTCATAGTTTTCTTATGGCTGGGTCTGGAAGTGGTTGTTAGGCAGCGTACAGGTTGCGCATTTATCCGGATTACCACAGTTCCCCTGTGGGATTGAGCCTTGGGTTGCCTTGATGTCTGGCAGTGTGCAGATTGCGCATTTATCCGGGTTACCACTTGCCCTGTAGGTTTGAGCCGTGGTTCATTGAAGAGGCGGAGATCGAATGTGCATTATCAAGCCACAGCAGGTGCCCTGTTGTTTTGGACTTGTGGCTCCTTGTGTGAGTTCTGGCATTCCAGACTCTTTGGGTCTCTGTGTGATCCTGTGATTTTGTGTGCGCTTTCCCAAGTCACAACAGGTAAGTATTGTTCTTGGAACTGTGTGGTCAATGGACTTGGGCTGCAGTGGCAGCATGTCAGTGCGCATATCCAAGTTGCAGCAGGTTCTGGTTCCCTATATGGGGCTCTGACAGCTTAGGCCTCATGAGGCTCTGACATTTCAGGCTTCTTGGGTAAAATTTTTTGGAAAAGGTGGCTTCTGTAACCCCTTTTTGGAGCCAGTGGAATCTGTGTCTGTTTGGGGTGCTGAGGGCCTCCTAGTTTGGTACCGTTTGAGCCAGCTTGAGATGTGATTGTATGTCTCCATAGTATGTTATACATAGTGACCGACTGAAAAGGAACGTACAGTTATGAATATAACTACTGTTCCCTGAAGGAGGGAATGAGGTATAATATTTTTTGGCGGAACTGAATTGAGGAAATGTATGCGAGCCCCGGTATTATAGCCAGGAAGGTGGGGCTTCCGACGGCAGGCTCGGCATCCATTGGCCCCTTGGGCTTGCTTTCTGTTTGCTTCATGTGAATAGGATTGGTCGTTGACTCCCCATAGTATGTCACATCTCGTTCCATCTTTTAGGGAACAGTAGTTATATTCATGACTGTACATTTCCAGAGAATTGAGTGATGTGTCTCCTGACCTGACATGAATGAGCTCAGACACATCACGAAGACGAATGGCTAAAATCAGCGGGTGGCTGCGGTGTGTTAGCAATCGCCTGCTGGGTTTCGATGAACATTTCAACATGTAGAATTGTCGGGAAATGAACAGAAAATGACGTCTGCTATTGTGTACAGAGGCGATAGGACGGCCACTCTCTGTTTTTGACTGTTCATCTTGGTGTGTTTGAGCTCTATGTGTGGTGGTGCCCACCTGGTCCAACTTGATTCAATGTGAGTGGGAATATGGAAATATGACGTGTGAAGGAGTTATAGTAAGCACCCACTGCCCTGTTCTGTTCTTTTCATTAGGACTCCTCCGTACTGAATGACTGTGTGGTGTAGAGAGATTCTCTGGACAGGCAGGCAGGACAGGCACGCAGGTATCCTGCCACCCCTCTGGACAGGCAGGCAGGTAGGTGGGGTGGCAGGATACTCAGAGTACATCTATCATACCGTCACTCTCTGATGATGTCACCATCTCACACCTGAAAAGAGCCAGAGATTGTGTGTAAGAGAAAGAGAGAGAGAGAAAGAATGAGAAAGAGAGAGAGAAAAAGAAAGAGAGAGACAGAGAGAGAGAGAAAGAGAAAGAAAGAAATAGCTGCTGAAGCCAACTACTGCCCTATTTTCCCCTCATCATGCCAGTGACCCAAACTGGCATGCCCCTTAGTCCCCTAAGAGGTGGAAGAACCAGGACCAGTTAAGTTCCGTTAGCTCACTGCTCTGTGACTCAAACTTCCCCTTACAGCAGAATTATGATTTTTAACTAATATAATAATATTAGGCCTTCCGATGGGATGGAAAAAGAAACCCTGACGGATGTCTTTGGCGATCTCTGTTCCAGTGTTCCTAGCTTGCGCCTTCTTAGGCAGCTGGTCACTTCTCAACTCTCTCTCACACGCTTTCTCTCTTCCTCTCTGTCTATCTCTGTCTCTCTCTCTCTCCATCCTGCGACATACCGTATCTCGCCTCTCTGTTCCACTGCAACCATATTTCACACAGAGGCACATCCACTTCATTCCACTACAGAAAACACACAGATGGATGAGCTGCTCAAAGATGGAGATGTGAACTCCTATTATGAGTCTCTTTACTGTGCTGCTGAATCTGACGATGGGGGTTATACTCAGAACATGACTAATAGAATTCATAGAAGGCATTCTACAAACATTCAGTTCCTCCCGCGTCTCCCCTGGCTCTCATTAGAAATGAGAAACTGGTTCAGTGCTGCACCATTTCATCTAAGTTGCCTTTTGATAAGATACATCTCTCCCCTAAAACTAATGCAGCTGCATATCCCCTAAACAGTTACAGGACAGATAAGGGATGTGATTTGTGTGATGGAGAGAGAGCTGCATGAGGGAGATCAGTCAGTCTGTGACTTTGTATTTTCAGTACCATCGCCCTCTACTGGACATCTGATCAAGGATCAGTTTAGCCTTATACTGTAAATCACAATGAATAAGTTAACCTGGATCATTCCTCCAGACCTGCCTGCCTCTACCTCCCCACAGGTGAATAAACCCCACCCTCTAGAGCTGCCTCGGCTGCACAAACAATCGCGGCGATGAGAGAGGTGAGGTGGAAAGATATCAAAGTAAGAAAAATAAAATAAATTTAAAAAATGGTGATACTTAAAGACAGAGAGAAAAGAGAGGTCTGGAAAAAATAACATTCATGTAATTTTTGGAATGTGTTATCAAAGAGGTGCTGGCTGGTTGCCCCTCCATGGTGAGGTCCAGGAGGCAGAGGTGTATACACAGAGCAACGGAGGCCATGTTAGGTCTGAGGCCATAGAGGATCAATCAATCCCTGACTGGCCAATTAGCTCTGACAGTGGGATTAGGGCGGGATGACTCCCTGGTCATGTGATCTCTGTTGTCTGATACTGTTTCCCAGTGAACAGAGAGACATGGGATACATCCCAAATGGAACCATATTCCCTATGTAGAGCACTACTTTTGACCAAGACCCATAAATTCAAGGTCTGTGAACTATTGGAACTATGATAAACCTCCGTATGGAAAATGAGCCATTTCTAAAAGGAAAAGAAAAGAAGAAGTTGTTGAACCCCACAGGTGTAGAGCAGCTTCAGGAGAGGCACAATAACCATTTAGTTATAAGAGGTTTGAATGACAAAAATCTGACACATTTTTAACAAGGCTGGCCATCCAATACTTGCCTGGTCAAGAGGAGAGTGAAATATTGTCTGACTGAACTCCCCTGTTTGAGAGCTGACTTGGTGAGGCATCTTAGAGATAATGACACCAGTGTTGTCAATGGCTCTCCGCCAAATATTTTGTTTTTCACCCGAGGAGAGGGAGGGAGAAGACACTCTGTACGGTTACTCAACCGTGTGTCAGAGTATAATGTATTACCCAAGCTGAGTGGCACAAATGGTTTATTAACAGGTATTAAGTAATAGGGGAAATCCAAATACACGAGGGTGGGTGAAGATCATTGCTGTAGACATCCTAAACTGATACTGCCTATCAGAAGGCTAGTGTACACAACACACTACACACACATTCTTCAGGCGTGAAATACCCCTACAAGTTTGGAATAAAGCAATATTAGGGCTAGATTCAATCTGTAGCACATTATAGCACAATTGAAATGTAAAAGTAATTTCAGATTGAGCTGTGATATGCAGTGTTTATTGTGAATGCAGTCTCCGTGAATGCAGGAACATTGCCTTTCCATTTCAATCGCGCTATAGTGCAGATCTTCCATACTAGGGGTTACATCTAGGCCTTAGTGAATAAGAGTTCAGTACTGTACTTCAACCCACCAATCCCCATTTCTGATTTAGCTCCCATTTCCTTATTCCCTATCACTTCATTTAGACGTTTATTATTCCCCGCTCATTAATGTTCAATGCAAACATACACTATTTGTTTAATTTCAATGCAAACATAACTATTTGTTTAATTTCAATGCAAACATACACTATTTGTTTAATTTCAATGCAAACATACTTCTCGCTCTCTCTCTCTCTGTTTCTCTCTGTCTCTCTCTCTCTCTGTTTCTCTCTGTCTCTCTCTCTCTCTGTTTCTCTCTGTCTCTCTCTCTCTCTGTTTCTCTCTGTCTCTCTCTCTCTCTGTTTCTCTCTCTCTCTCTCTCGCTCTCTCTCTCTCGTGGAACAACCGCACAATTATTTGAACACATTTCTCAGAACGATTGACTGTATTGATCTGTACAAGAAGCATTGCCTTGGGGGTTCTGCACCGAATCACCTTTAGTTTTAATCAAATAAGCCTCCCTTCGTCATGAAATAGAAATAAACTATGTGTGTTAACTTAAAACATGTCTGGATCTCTGCTCAGTGTTAACGTGACTGATTTGGTGCGGGAACCGGGAACAATGTTTAAATCTTCAGAGGCTAAAAAACACATTCAGCTCCATATCGAGGTGGCTTTCTTCCCGGGGCCAAACTGTGCCAAGACCGAGATAGAGCCAGAGTAGGAGTCAGAGTAGGAGGAGTGGAGGCCAAGCTAGAACAGCCCGGGTCAGAGGCTCCGACTGATAGACAAGAACAGGAGAAAACATATGGGAGCAATCGGGTTATCAAGAGCAATATAAAGGACTGTAAATACAGTTTAAAAAACATTTGGATTTTGTATCTGTGGATGAATTCATGGGTATTATGCAACAACAAAAAAACACAACGATTTGTTTGCATTTTTTTAGATAGATAATGTATTCATTAGCTTGTCAAACAATTAAAATGTTTCCCAATGTAAATGAGGGTGATTTACAGTGTTAAACTGTAATTTATGCATGTAGGTGACTCTTTAAAACCTTGACAGTTACAAGAACAACTCAACAGATAAGACAAATATAAAAACCACCAGGAACAATAAACACCAGGCCAGAAGGATGGCTACAGAGTACAGAACTGGGACACACACTTGGGTGTGAGTGTACAGTAGGCCTAAGCATCAAACCAGGGCCATACTCGACAGGAGACCATGTTTGGTCCACACATACAGCCATTCATCTCTTGTTCTGATTAAACAAAGCCCAACCAGGGGGGACATTCCTAACGCTATGGAATGATTTACCTCGGGAATCCATCGTAATCAGTGCGCTAGCTCAGACACACAAGGGGCTATTTCTCATCCCCTGACAGATGAAAGAAAAGCATGTCCAACGGTGTGAAAAGCACTCACTGGTGTGACTAGAAACCTTATAGCTCTCGGAGCTGCTTACAACAAGCCATGGGAGTTCGACAGAATAAATATTTGAAATGCTACCTGGAGATTGGACATGACATTTTTTTATTTCTCCCATTACTCTGGGCTTGACAGCTTGCTAATGAGTGTATTGATTGCAGAAACACGTGCTGAAGAAGCAATGCACCGCCTATGATTAAATTAATTTGCACTTGGAAACCCAATCCAGCCAATCACTGACAAGGTGCCCCTAAAGAGGAATGCAACGCAATGCTGCTGTCCAACCCAGAACATTCTTGGGTCTTGAGCTCAGACAAGCAGCATTATACAGAGAGACAGCGAGAAAAAGAGATGGAGGAGTAAAACGTGTTTTTGTAGCAGTAAGAAACTTAAACACCAGAGTAGTTTTTAATCAGAGTTTCAACATTGTGATCCGACATGTTACCTACACAAACATGAATCAACTTTAATCTGAGAAAACTAGTCACATGCAACAAAGAGTCAATGGTTGAGTCCGAAATGACACCCTATTCCCTATATAGTGCACTACTTTTGACCAAAGCCCCTTATGGGGAATAGGGTGCCATTTGGGACGCACACAATGACTGAACCTGAACCATCCATGGTCTTCAGACAGAGAGGTAGCTAACTTCATAGCCATGTTATTCAGGACAAGACCAGTGATATGGTCTTGTGTTATGGAACTACTCTCCAGAGAAGGATCATCAGAGCTATATCCAAGAAGAAGCCTTAGTGATGAAGTCTTAGGAAATGCACAAGACTGGGAGGCTAATGGGGGGGTGGTCTGGTAGAGACTATAAATCCAGGTCTCTGGTGTGTTATCTCCCCCCCCCCCAAACACACACACACACACACACACACTGACCCCCTACGAGCTAGCGGTGCCATTCCTCGCCTGCACCCTGGATTACACCAGGAAATTGTCTCGTTGTCAGCGACTCATCCGTCTTATTGCAGCCTGTCACGAGATGCTGCAGCGCAGGGGGTCTGCAGACGGACTCTGCACCGGGGGTTTCTGAGTGCACCTCTACCTACCAGCACTGACTATGAGTTAATGTATACATATAGGCCAACAGCATGACGGTACTGCATGTCATGCTGCAACTCTATTTACACACCCTTCCTAAAGTCTAGGTATTACCTTGGGGAACTAACAAAGGTCAGGCAAGGTTGCTCATCATGAAACCATGATCCCGAACGACCTCCGCTACCCCAGGAAACAGCTCAGCTCTTCAGTGATGTAGCCTCTATGTCCTCAGTACTCTAAATACTGCATGAAGCCAGTGGCATCCTGTTCCTGCTCTCCTCTCTGTCCACACAGGCCTTGTTCACGCTCCTGACTGCTGAGTTAAATTTGGCTCTGGATGGAGTTGGATTTCAGCTCTTAGTCACATAGGGGCAATGGGCCTGAATAGTAATATCATTCTACCTCTTATTCAGGGTCCAGCTTGCTGTTTCAAACTGCATAATAATATCCACCCACCCCCCTTAAACAGAAAGAGGCACATAGCCCAGACACACAAGTACGTGCACAAGTACGTGCACAAGTATGTACACACACACACACACACACACACGCACACACACATACACTGCAAGTGTCCAGAGCAATTCGGAACCCGATCCAAAAAGTTTTACAAACAACACTAATGATTTCAACAGAAAAAAATCGAACAGCTTTTCTTGTGCATCTGTATGATAGCCATTTAGGTGCAATTTAAATCAATGAATTCCTCATTTTCATAATTGGAGGTCATCGCCGGGGCGTCTCCAACAGCTGGTCCTATAGCAGAAGAGTGTCTTCAATGGAAAGAAAGCTGAGAGGCACGGTCGGTCTTCCATCATGCCAGAGCTTTTGCCAAAACCTAACCCGACTGAACTGATTAGAGAGGTCCCTGTTCACCCCCGCTCTCTCTCTCTCTCTCTCTCTCTCTCTCTCTCTCTCTCTCTCTCTCTCTCTCAGACATTATCAGAGCATGGAAACTTCAGAAAAGTAGGGAAAATGGCAAGTGGCATTATGGAAAGAAGAAACGTCACTTTTCCCCAAATTCTGTTGTGTCCTGAACTTATAGAATGCAGAAGTGGTGTGAGCCATGGTCCTCATCCCTCACCTGTACAATAGAGGAAACATAACCAGAACCCCTGGAGCAACAGTACCAGCCGTCTTCAATGAAGAACAACAAGGGAACAAATGGCTGCCTGTAAGCAATTACACAATTATGAAACACTAAACACACAGAGCGGATTTAGTAAACTCTCATTAACCTGGGTGTGAATGATGCCCTGAGAGAGAGAGAGAGAGAGAGAGAGAGAGAGAGAGAGAGAGAGACGGGTGGGCATCAGTTACTGGGACCAAACAATACAGCCAAGAGTAATTTGTTATGTTCTCAACTCCCCACATGCGTCTATAGCATCACCATCACTACAGTTGAGGATAAGGTGACCCGTCGTCCAATTCTCGAGGGGCACCAGGAAAGGGAAACCAGACACTTTCACGGCTTCCTTGCAGGATGCGGCTGATTGTTTTCATGTTCAATCAACCATCAAATTCTGCCGAGGCCATCTCAGTGCAGAAGGAGAACAAAAGGACTGCGTCAAGCCGCCACTTCACCCCTAAGCCTGCGGGTTGTAAACATTACGAGATGGTACAGCAGCACTCAGATGACTTCCATAGCTATTGCAAAGCATTATTTCGGCTGTGAGGTAGAGAAAGACTGACCCGAAACCAGAAGTCATACAGATGTGGAAACAGAATGTTAGTGGGGAGTGATGGATGTGAGTACTAACACTAGTGTTCAGTATTGTATAAGTACTGAAGGTCCTAAAGTCCACACAGGCAAACAGGGTCTTGGGGTACAGCCAAGCAGATGCTGACAGGGTTTCCTCTGCACAAGGGTTTAGTCGTTGTGTGGACATGAAGCTAGTGTTAGGATTATGGCTAGGGTTAGGGTTGAGCCAGGGTGTGGACATGAAGCTAGGGTAAGGGTTAGGGTTATGGCTATGGTTAGGATTAACCCTAGCTTCATGTCCACATCCCAGCTCAACCTTAACCCTAATCCTAACCCTAATCCTAGCTCTGTGGTTACAGATAGAATCTTAATTTGATCACTCTTTTGTTGCTGAGAATTTTACTGCACCACTCAAAATGCAGATCAACTTCGTGATTTATATAAATTCACTGAAAACCCACATTTACACAGTTATATTAACAGTATTGCACTTTTCATGAAGCCTACCTTTGGCCAGCTAATAGCCTAACAACTGATCAAGCAACATTATGGACTAAACTTTCAAATCCTGTTGCTGCAGGATTATTTTGCTGTGACAATTCAGGTCAAATTCATCTTCATGAGGATTTTTTTTTTTTACAAAATAAGAAAATGTGCAGTAGCAGGAAGCTGCAGATCAAACCAGTTCATACAGGAAGTCAGAAGAGGATGAAAAAGAGCTTTCATTGTCTCTCTCTCCCTCTCTTTTTATGATTAGCCCCCTGTAAAGCCGCAGTGCACCAGTCGGAGTTTCCGTTCACATCCCACCAGGGTCCAGACCTTCTCCACCTCCAGTTCTATAAAGTCCAGACAGCTGCTTCACTCCGGTTAATTAGACCTCATTACCAAACAGATGCACGTGCGTCCATCTCTACCAGGCCACATAACGCTGCTGCTATTGTTACCATGATACGCCCACAGATACAACGCAAATACAGGCTACTCTACATGGCATGCTCACACATCCACAGGTACGATGCACAGGAACGGACTAAGCCCCCTCTGTCTCTCTCTCCCTCTCTCACAAGGACAGTGTAGCAAAAACACACACTCAGTTTTGGGAACCTGATGACTAAAGCTGAGTTGGTCAATGACACGTATCAATGAAACTCACATAGACAATCATTTACACACACACACCACGTGAACAGTTCAGCATTTACTGTAACCACTTCAGACATGATGTGTCAATCAGCCTCATTATTATCATCATGCCCGTCATTTCATAGGACACGCATACACACAGTCACCAAGCAATTGACCGTTGTGGAGTCCATTGTGAGGCCACATCCTGAACGCATTCCATTATTAGCATCAGGAACAGCAGTGTACCACCCTTTGATGTGTGTCCGTATGTGCGTACATGCCTGTGTGTATGAGCAGAAACCCCACACCAGAAAACCTCTCTTTCAAATAGATTTTTAAATCACGATGTCAATATCTCCACAAAACAAAAGTATATTTGTTGAGCACCTGTTACTGTTTATTGCTGTCATTAGCCAGCTATCTATACAGAGGTCATGAGTATATTGCATCTGGCAGAACTAAATGTATCACGCCAACTACTGTAATGGCAAGTAACCATAAAACCACATATGTAGTACTTAATATCCAGCTCACTTTGTTCCGTTAAAAGCAGTTTAAGAATTAAGAAGTTAAAAACTCAGCCTTTCTTTATAAAGACAATAAGCCGTGTATAAACATGCTGGTTGGAACTGTTGTGGTGTCTGTCTGAGCATTAATGTGGTGAGAGCTGCTCTCGAACAGTACTGAACAGAGAGACCAACTGGACCTCATCATCATCAAGACCTGGGTTCAAATACTACTGAAACTCTTTCTAATACTTGAGTGTTTTGAACTTTGGCCTACCTGGAATGCCCGGTGGGTGGGGTTTGCACATTTAGGACTTTTATATTGGTTCTATTGCAACAGGCAAGCTCAACCAAGGACAGATAAAGTTTTTGAAGGGATTTCAAATAGTATTTGAACCCAGGTCTGATCATCATACCCTATTTACTAAAACACACAGGATGACTTTCAGATGGCAGGGCAGGGCCATGACACAGGAGCTCGTCACTCTGTCATTAGCACCAACAGACAGTGTGCCACTGTGGCAGGACTGGGTCATGTTCAATAGGGCACAACACACCGAAACATTCTGAAACCGAAAACGACAATCAGCATTCTTATTGGACAATATTTTTCATTCATAAAGCCCCTCTCTACTGTTTTCTCTTACTGCACACAAGCCAGTGTTGGGGGAGAGTGGGTTGAAAGATCTTTCCCTCCGCATTTCATATTACATATCACAGATGGAAGGAACCTCCAGTCCTACCAATGGCTCTGATCAATGGCTCTGATCAATGGCTATGATCAGCCTTGTAGTTGTTGGATAAGACCTATAGGTAATACACTGAGAAGTTAAATCCATGGTCCCTGACCAGCATTCTAAAAACGTGGGTTGAGGTAGCACACGTATATGCCATTGCTAAAATACCCAGCTGCTTATACAAATCCATACAAATTCTATCTCACGTTAACAGATGCTACGCGGGTATTTCAGATTTCAGAGTCTTGCACCTGAAAATAAACTGAAACAGGCTTTCTTTGAAAACCACAGCATTCTTTTCAGTGGGAGCAACAGAAGAAAAAACAACAGCTAGGTACGACTATTCTTTGTTGGTCTCCCAAAACGCAAAGTATGTGAAACATCTGCAAAGCGTTTTCAGAATTAAAAAGAAATAAATGAATAATAATGGAGCTGAAACATTGCCAGATCTTTAAGTCCATTTTAATGGCTCATGTTTCATGGTTTCTATTAATTCATCTGGGCTTTGGCAGTTGGCAGTGTTGTTCAAATGAAAGAGAGTTGCCTCAGGGTATATACATCATATTCACTAATCAAACTATCAGTTCAGCAGTTTGAGTCCTATATCATGGCGGTTTGAAGTGCAAATGTGTCTGTGGCAAGTGAGAGGCTAATTCATTCATTTTAAGTCATGTGATTACATTTATATAAATACAAACCACATACATTTAATGAGTGACACTACATACCTGAATTCTATATGCCTCACAACAATGTAATTGTTTTTTTTTTGGTGATGACCATAGACTTACATATAGAATCACTGAAATAATAGGATATCTATGGTGATGACATCATATGAATCAGACAGAGGGCAGTCTGGGTAATATGTGATTAGTGGACCTAAGCCTTTATAGTGAGGCAACAATTTTTTGGGGGGTTCTCATTGGTGTTTCATGTGGCTAGATTTATTTTATAGGCCAGCAGAGAAGGGGGACCTGCCCTTTAATGAAGGCAATTTAAAGCACCACACATGGCATCACATATTTCAATGGCAAGGTTATGGAAATATTCAAAAATCATTTTCTGTTTGGTCTAAAACAGAAGCAGATTGAACGGGTGGATGCAAGTTGGCAGCAGCTGAAGGGCAATGCTATTAATAACACATTTTTTTTGACACCCACACCAACTCAGAGATTGAAAGGTAAATTGATAATAGCACGCCCATGGTAATTCATACTGTAAGAAAATAAACTTTTCATGCTGGCTGTCGCAACATTTACTTCATAGTATCACAACACTAACACCAAACTGGAAAGTCATTTAACTCAATGGTCATATGAGCCATTTTAAGTGACATCATTATTCTGAGTCAACTGTTTTCCTGAATAACTGTTCCACAAAACCATTTTGATAATTATCAAGTAATTTGTAGGCCACAACACATTTTTCCACTTTCTGTTGGGAAGTAATCCGGGCCTTGGGCTCACTAGGCGATCAAAGAGCTTTCATACATCATTAACCAGGAAGTGCTGCTACAACCACTGCAGGCAGTAAAGCTTTACCACCCTCATCTTCACACTCGGCACACAATCCCTCCATTTCTCACTATGTACCCACTCCCTACCCTCCCCCACCAAAAACTATTTGTTTGATTCATACAAATAAAAACAAAAAAATCCATTTTTTCAAGACTTTTGACAGCCCAGTCATTTAGATTTATTTAGCAGAGATGTGATATATTGTGTCATTTTTACCCAGAATCCAAGTGAATGCTGATGAATATGGTGACGGCCTATATACATGTTATATTGTATATTGTCCAATAAAATATTTCCCTAATCTTCAAGGGACTCTTCATAAAACATACACGTTACAAATACTTCATAACACCAAACATATTTGGAGCAGGCCAGAGGGAAGCACATAAAAAGACAACTGATACAATGTAGGCCGTCATTGTAAATAAAATAAAAATCTTAACTGACTTGCCTAGTTAAATAAAGGTTCAATTAAAAAATGTAAAAATCAGTTGCAACTGCAAAACCTCCTTCCTTCCGTCTGTATTGAAGGTGGGTGATGTGAGGTGCAAGCCTATTTCTGAATGGTTTGGTGTGGCCTAAATGTGTTCAAGCCTTCCGTCTGTATTGCAGGTGGGTGATGTGAGGTGCAAGCCTATTTCTGAATGGTTTGGTGTGGCCTAAATGTGTTCAAGCCATGTGAAAGAGAGGCATTCAATGCTTCTGGTGGTGAGTTTGTCAAAGCATGGGGGTCGGGACAACCTGTGGGGTATTTCACCAATCACCAGAAGGCCTCTGTACAGGTCAAACTAAAGACCGCGTAACACTTTTGGACAAGGTGATTGGTTAAACGTGTGATGAACGGTGTGCCTGGTCCAATCAGGTTTCTGTGAAGTGAATACCACCAGCTCTGTGACTCTCAACACGGGGTATGACCTGTTGATTGTGTGTGTATAGTGTGTGTGTGTGTATGTATGTGTGTGTGTGCTCTTTCAGACCTCCATCGTTGACAAGAAACCTAAAACGGGCAAGAAGCGCAGGGAAATGGCAGCCAGATTCCCAGCTAGAATGTGTCAAGGGTTTTTCTTGTCCCTGGTGAATATCATTACACCTTGGTAGGCTATACCATAATACCATAGACGCTGCACATGTGCGTAGGTGTGGGCATCGTTTGAACCATACACGTGGCAAAGAAGAAAAGAATTCAATGCGTTTTCAATTTTATCATTCACCCCTCTATTTTTTGATGTGGTGAGAATTTACGTTCTTTCTTTTGGCCTTGTGTGTGAGGGTGTGTGTTCAGAAACAATGGATATTATGTTACCTGAAGTTAAGATATGCTCTCACACAACCTAAAGTATTAATCTGATGTTATTCTCTTAGTTTAGACACAAACAGAGTGATAGGGGCATTTTAGTTGGACTCTGAAGATGACGCTCTGAAGATGCCAAGAGGTGATTCAAGTCAGACGCAAGTCTGTGGTGGGGGTATACACTAATGTAAGTGTATGCATACTATATATGTACACTACATATACAAAAGTATGTAGACACCCCTTAAAATGAGTGGATTCGGCAATTTCAGCCACACCCATTGCTGACAGGTGTATAAAATCGAGCACACCGCCATGCAATCTCCATAGACAAACATTTGCAGTAGAATGGCTTTACTGGAGAGCTCAGTGACTTTCAATGTGGCACCGTCATAGGATGCCACCCGTTCCAACAAGTTAGTTAGTCACATTTCTGCCATGCGAGAGCTGCCCCAGTCAACTGTAAGTGCTGTTATTGTGAAGTGGAAATGTCTAGAAGCAACAACGGCTCAGTCGTGGAGTGGTAGGCCACACAAGCTCACAGAATGGGACTGCCGAGTGCTGAAATGCGTAGTGCATAAAAATCGTCTGTCCTCGGTTGCAACACTCACTACCGAGGTCCAAACTGCCTCTGGAAGCAATGTCAGTACAATAACTGTTCACCTAGCAGCTGCACACAAGCCTAATATCACCATGTGCAATGCCAAGCGTTGGCTGGTGTGGTGTAAATCTCGTCGCCATTGGACTCTGGAGCAGTGGAAATGCATTCTCTGGAGAGATGAATCATGCTTCAACATCTGGAAGTCTGACGGACAAATCTGGGTTTGGCGGATGCCAGGAGAACACTACCTGCCCAAATGCATAGTGCCAACTGTTAAGTTTGGTGGAAGTGGAATAATGGTCTCGGGCTGTTTTCATAGTTTGATCTAGGACCCTTAGTTCCAGTGAAGGGAAATCGTAACTCTACAGCATACAATGGCATTCTAGACGATTCTGTGCTTCCAACTTTGTGACAACAGTTTGGGGAAAGCCCTTTCCTGTTTCAGCATAACAATGCCCCCTTGCACAAAGTGAGGTCCATCCAGAAATGGATTGTCGACATCGGTGTGGAAGAACATGCCTGACCTGCATAGAGCCCTGACCTCAACTTCATCGAACACCTTTGGGATGAATTAGAACGCCGACTGTGAGCCAGGCCTAATCACCCAACATCAGTACCCTACTAATGCCTCACTAATGCTCTTGTGGCTGAATGGAAGCAGGTCCCGGCAGCAATGTTCCAACATCTAGTGTAAAGCCTTCCCAGAAGAGTTGATGCTGTTACAGCAGCAAAGGGGGACCAACGCTTTTTTGGTATTTGGTATTTTATTAGGATCCCCATTAGCTGTTACAAAAGCACCAGCTACTCATCCTGGGGTCCACACAAAACATGAAACATGACATAATACAGAACATTAATAGACAGCTCAATGACAGAACTACATGAATAAATAAAAACATTTTACAAAAGGCACACATAGCCTACATATCAATACATACACACAAACTATCTAGGTCAAATAGGGGAGAGGCGTTGTGCAGTGAGGTGCTGCTTTATCTGTCTTTTGAAACCAGGTTTGCAGTTCACTTGAGCCATTTGAGATGGAACGGAGTTCCATGCAATAACGGCTCTATATCAAATCAAATCAAATGTATTTATATAGCCCTTCTTACATCAGCTGATATCTAAAAGTACTGTACAGAAACTCAGCCTAAAACCCCAAACAGGCCAAAACCTAGAGAGGAACCAGGCTATGAGGGGTGGCCAGTCCTCTTCTGGCTGTGCCGGGTGGAGATTATAACAGAACATGGCCAAGATGTTCAAATGTTGATAAATTACCAGCATGGTCAAATAATAATAATCACAGTGGTTGTCGAGGGTGCAACAGGTCAGCACCTCAGGAGTAAATGTCAGTTGGCTTTTCATAGCCGATCATTGAGAGTATCTCTACCTGCCTGCTGTCTCTAGAGAGTTGAAAACAGCAGGTCTGGGACAGGTAGCACGTCCGGTGAACAGGTCAGGGTTCCATAGCCGCAGGCAGAACAGTTGAAACTGGAGCAGCAGTACGGCCAGGTGGACTGGGGACAGCAAGGAGTCATCATGCCAGGTAGTCCTGAGGCATGGTCCTAGGGCTCAGGTCCTCCGAGAGAGAGAGAGAGAGAGAGAGAGAGAGAGAGAGAGAGAAAGGAGTCATCATGCCAGGTAGTCCTGAGGCATGGTCCTAGGGCTCAGGTCTTCCGAGCCCTAGGACCATGAGAGAGAGAGAGAATTAGAGAGAGCATACTTAAATTCAGAAATACTCCAGATATAACAGACTGACCCTAGCCCCCGACACATAAACTACTGCAGCATAAATACTGGAGGCTGAGACAGGAGGGGTCAGGAGACACTGTGGCCCCATCCGATGATACCCCCGGACAGGGCCAAACAGGCAGGATATAACCCCACCCACTTTGCCAAAGCACAGCCCCCACACCACTAGAGGGATATCTTCAATCACCAACTTACCATCCTGAGACAAGGCCGAGTATAGCCCACAAAGATTTCCGCCACGGCACAACCTAAGGGAGGGCGCCAACCCAGACAGGAAGACCACATCAGTGACTCAACCCACTCAAGTGATGCACCCCTCCTAGGGACGGCATGGAAGAGCACCAGTAAGCCAGTGACTAGGGTTATAGGGTTAGAGGCAGAGAATCCCAGTGGAGAGAGGGGAACTGGCTTGGCAGAGGGTGGTTCGTTGCTCCAATGCCTTTCCGTTCATCTTCACACTCATGGGACAGACTACACTCAATCATAGGACCTACTGAAGAGATGAGTCTTCAATAAAGACTTAAAGGTTGAGACCGAGTCTGCGTCTCTCACATGGATAGGCAGACCATTCCATAAAAATGGTGGGGTAAGTGTGTGTGTCAGAGCTGTGCTTAAGTTGACTATGCAAACAATTTGGGATTTTCAACACAATAATGTTTCTTATAAAAAGAAAATGTGATGCAGTCAGTCTCTCCTTAACTTATAACCAAGAGAGACTGGCATGCATAGTATTCATATCAGCCCTCTGCTTATAATGAAGAGCAAGATGTGCCACTCGGTTCTGGGCCAACTACAGCTTAACTAGGTTTTTCCTCGACCACACGACTGGACAATAATCAAGATAAGACAAAACTAGAGCCTGCAGGACTTGCTTTTTGGAGTGTTGTGTCAAAAAAGCAGACCATCTCTTGATTACGGACAGACCTCTCCCTATCTTTACAACCATTGAATCTATATGTTTTGACCATGACAGTTTACAATCTAAGGTAACGCCAAGTTATTTATTCTCCTACACTTGTAGCCACACCATTCATTCTCAGATTCAGCTGAGGTCTAGAACTTAGGGAGAACTTTCTACCAAATACAATGCTCTTAGTTTTAGAGATGTTCAGGACCAGTTTATTACTGGCCACCCATTCCAAAACAGTCTGCAACTCTTTGATAATGGTTTCAGTGAATTAATTCGCTGTGGTTCCTGCCCCGTATATGATTGAATCATCAGCATACATGGACACACATGCTTTGTTTAATGTCAGGTCATTGGTATAAATAGAAAAGAGCAGAGGGCCTAGAGAGCTGCCCTGCGGTACATCACATTTTACATGACATTAGAGAAGCTTCCATTACAGAAAGCCCTTTGAGTTCTATTAGATAGCTCTGAATCCACAATATGGCAGACGTCCTCAACGGTACACCCGCCGGCTTTGGTCTTTGTCATGGTAGCTAGCCACATAGGTTACGCTGTTACTCCTCGCAGTTCCAGACAGGGCAGGTCACAGGGAAGATAGAAAACAACAAACAGCAGGGATCCAGACAGCCACAAACCCGGGACAATCCGCGGTCCCAGCCATAATGGCTAACCGCGTCGCGGGCTGCGTTCAAGCCCTCAAGAAACCCCGCTAGCTTGATAGGCTAGCTGCTACGCAAAATAGCTCCTCAGACCCGGCCTTGGTTGACAGGACCACTGAACAGAGAGTAGCAGTCCTAGGAACTGATGCCAACTGGGTCACAGGATCCACACTAAAACGTTAGCTAGCCACAAATAAACTTTCCAATACACTTTTAAAACAACAACCTTTCCAATGCAACAAACCGAGCTCTCCCTTATTCCACATTCCCTTGTTCCGCGTTCCCTCGTTCCACGTTCAACTCCATATTAATGCCCATGATTTTGGAACGAGATGTTCGACAAGCAGGTTTTCACATACTTTTGGTCATGTAGTGTATGTTGATGGTATTCCTCTCTCTATGTATGTCTCCCCAGGCAGGGAGCATGACCTTGTAATCATGGTTCCATGTCTGCAGTCAGCAGGGGGTCTGCTCACAAGAGCAGGGCTTCAATAGAGTCACCACTTATCAGGATGTATCAGGGTGCAAACTTAATTTTATTTAGGATTTTAAGAATAAATGTTCTTCCATGTCAGTGTATGTAGTATGCAGCCTTCCCTGAGATACTGTAGGGCTATAGACCAAACATACACCACTTGTTACCTGAGTAGGGTCAAGACAAGAGTGAGATTGTAAATAAATGGATCAGTTGTATCATGTCCTCTGTGAGGTGATCTCTTCCTGTCTCTCTTCCTGTCTCTCTCTCTCTTTCTCTCTTTCTCTCTCTCTTTTGTTTCAAATTACAGCTCTTGTCAAATCACAGTTTCATCAGAGAGGGAAAGGAGAGGGGAGAGGGATGGGGAGAGGAGAGAGGGATGGGGAAGAGAAGAGAGGGATATGGGGAGAGAGGGACGGGAAAGAAGATAGAGGGACATAGGAGAGGAGAGCGGGACGGGTGAGAGGAGAGAGGGACAGGTGAGAGGAGAGCGGGACAGAGGGGAGGAGAGAGGGGCAGGGGAGAGGAGTGGGACAGGGGAGAGGAGTGAGGGATGGGGAGAGGAGAGAGGGATGGGGAGAGGAGAGAGGGACGGGGAGTGGAGAGACGAACGGGGAGAGGGGAGGAGAACACAGAAGAGGAGAGAGGGATGGGGAGAGGAGAGAGACAGGGAATGGAGACAGGGATGGGGAGAGGAGAGAGGGATGGGGAAGAGGAGATCTGAACGAGGAGAGGAGAGAGGGATGGGGAGAGGAGAGAGGGACAGAGGAGAGGAGAGAGGGACGGGGGAGAGGAGAGAATGATGGAGAGAGGGAAGGGGGAGAGGAGAGGGACGGGGAGAGGAGAGAGGGACGGGGCGAGGAGAGAGGGACAGGGAGAGGAGAGAGAGATGGGGGAGATGGGAGAGGGAAGGGTAGAGGAGAGAGGGATGGGGAGAGGAGAGAGGGTTGGGGAGGGGAGGGGAGAGGAGAGAGGGATGGGGAGAGGAGAGAAGGACGGGGAGAGGGGAGAGAGGGATGGGGAGAGGGATGGATGGGGAGAGGAGAGAGGGACAGGGGCGAGGAGAGAGGGACAGGGAGGAGAGAGAGATGGGGGAGATGGGAGAGGAAGGGTAGAGGAGAGAGGGATGGGGAGAGAAGAGAGGGACACGTGAGAGGAGAGAGGGGAGAGGAGAGAGGGATGGAGAGAGGGAAGGGGGAGAGGAGAGAGGGACGGGAGAGATAGATGGGGAGAGGGTAGAAGAGAGGAGAGAGGGATGGGGAGAGGAGAGAGAAGGACACAGAAGAGGAGAGAGGGATGGGGAGAGGAGAGAGGGACAGGGAATGGAGACAGGGATGGGAAGACGAGAGAGAGACAGGGAGAGGAGAGAGGAACGGGGAGAGGAGAGAGGGATGGGGAGAGGAGAGAGGGATGAGGAGAGGAGAGAGGGATGGGGAGAGGAGAGAGGGACGGGGAGAGGAGAGAGATTTGGGGAGAGGGGAGAGGGACAGGGAATGGAGACAGGGATGGAGGAGAGGAGAGAGGAACGGGGCAGAGGAGAGGAGAGAATGATGGGGGAGAGGAGAGAGGGACGGGGAGAGGAGAGAGAGATGGGGAGAGGAGAGAGGGACGGGGAGAGGAGAGAAGGATGGGGAGAGGGGAGAGGGATGGGGAGAGGAGAGAGGGTTGGGGAGGGGAGAGGAGAGAGGGATGGGGGAGAGGAGAGAAGGACGGGGAGAGGGGAGAGAGGGATGGGGAGAGGGATGGGGAGAGGAGAGGGATGGGGAGAGGAGAGGGATGGGGAGAGGAGAGAAGGATGGGGAGAGGAGAGAGGGATGGGGAAAGGAGAACGGGATGGGGTGAGGAGAGAGAAGGACACAGAGGAGGAGAGCGGGATGGGGGAGAGGAGAGAGGGACAGAGAATAGAGACAGGGATGGAGGAGAGGAGAGAGGAATGGGGGAGAGGAGAGAGGGATGGGGAGAGGAGAGAGGGACAGGGAGAGGAGAGCGAAACGGGGGAGAAGAGAGAGGGATGGGGAGAGGAGAGAGGGACAGGGGAGAGGAGAGGATGGGGAGAGGGGAGAGGGATGGGGAGAGGGGAGAGGGACGGGGGAGAGGAGAGAGGGACAGGGAGAGGAGAGAGAGGTGGGGGAGATGGGAGAGGGAAGGGTAGAGGAGAGGAGAGAGGGATGGGGAGAGGGGAGAGGGATGGGGAGAGGAGAGAGGGTTGGGGAGGGGAGGGGAGAGGAGAGAGGGATGGGGGAGAGGAGAGAAGGACGGGGAGAGGGGAGAGAGGGATGGGGAGAGGGATGGGGAGAGGAGAGGGATGGGGAGAGGAGAGAGGGACAGGGGCGAGGAGAGAGGGACAGGGAGGAGAGAGAGATGGGGGAGATGGGAGAGGGAAGGGTAGAGGAGAGAGGGATGGGGAGAGAAGAGAGGGACACGTGAGAGGAGAGAGGGGAGAGGAGAGAGGGATGGAGAGAGGGAAGGGGGAGAGGAGAGAGGGACGGGAGAGATAGATGGGGAGAGGGTAGAAGAGAGGAGAGAGGGATGGGGAGAGGAGAGAGAAGGACACAGAAGAGGAGAGAGGGATGGGGAGAGGAGAGAGGGACAGGGAATGGAGACAGGGATGGGAAGACGAGAGAGGGACAGGGAGAGGAGAGAGGAACGGGGAGAGGAGAGAGGGATGGGGAGAGGAGAGAGGGATGAGGAGAGGAGAGAGGGATGGGGGAGAGGAGAGAGGGACGGGGAGAGGAGAGAGATTTGGGGAGAGGGGAGAGGGACAGGGAATGGAGACAGGGATGGAGGAGAGGAGAGAGGAACGGGGCAGAGGAGAGGAGAGAAGGATGGGGGAGAGGAGAGAGGGACGGGGAGAGGAGAGAGAGATGGGGAGAGGAGAGAGGGTTGGGGAGGGGAGAGGAGAGAGGGATGGGGAGAGGAGAGAAGGACGGGGAGAGGGGAGAGAGGGATGGGGAGAGGGATGGGGAGAGGAGAGGGATGGGGAGAGGAGAGAAGGATGGGGAGAGGAGAGAGGGATGGGGAAAGGAGAACGGGATGGGGTGAGGAGAGAGAAGGACACAGAGGAGGAGAGCGGGATGGGGGAGAGGAGAGAGGGACAGAGAATGGAGACAGGGATGGAGGAGAGGAGAGAGGAATGGGGGAGAGGAGAGAGGGATGGGGAGAGGAGAGAGGGACAGGGAGAGGAGAGCGAAACGGGGGAGAAGAGAGAGGGATGGGGAGAGGAGAGAGGGACAGGGGAGAGGAGAGGATGGGGAGAGGGGAGTGGGATGGGGAGAGGAGAGGGGGATGGGGAGAAGAGAGAGGGACGGGGGAGAGGGGAGAGGGATGGGGAGAGGGGAGAGGGACGGGGAGAGGGGAGAGGGATGGGGAGAGGGGAGAGGGACGGGGGAGAGGAGAGAGGGATGGGGAGAGGGGAGAGGGACGGGGGAGTTTCCCAACATTACCAGGAACATTCTTTATCTTGCTGCACGCACTTTTGTTAAGAGTCCAGCAGCAAGGGAATTTAGAGGGGGAGAAGAGAGAGAGATGGGGAGAGGAGAGAGGGACAGGGGAGAGGAGAGAAGGATGGGGAGAGGGGAGTGGGATGGGAAGAGGAGAGGAGAGGAGAGGAGAGAGGGATGGGGAGAGAGGGACAGGGGAGAGGAGAGAAGGACGGGGAGAGGGGAGAGAGGGATGGGGAGAGGGATGGGGAGAGGAGAGGAGAGGAGAGGGGGAGAGAAGAGAAGGATGGGGAGAGGAGAGAGGGACGGGGGAGTTTCCCAACATTACCAGGAACATTTTTTATCTTGCTGCACGCACTTTTGTTAAGAGTCCAGCAGCAAGGGAATTTAGAGGTTTTCATCCCCCAAAAAGCATGCAAGAGTTTGTGTGTTTGTATGCGTGTGTTTGTGTGTGTGTGTGTGTATTAGTGCATGCGTGCATGTTTGTGTGTGTGTGTGTGTGTGCGTGTTTGTACGTGCGTGGGTGGGTGTGTGCGCGTATGAGTGCATGTGTGCATGTTTGTGTGTGTGCCTGTCTGCAAGCCTATCAATACAGTACAGACAACACTCTGATGCGGAAATTATTACTCTAACTAATTGCAAACTCAGTTAATCAATACTCTGATTATTTAGTCAAAGCTCAGCCTGAAAGTGTGAAAAGTCCTTTGAAATGGAGACGTTACGGAAAAGAGGTCCAGAGAAAGTTCTTGAGAGGAAATGGTGAACAGAGAATGAGAGAGAGATGTTGTTTGCATTCCTCCAGTGTTTACATTCTCTGGTCTGAAGCAGAGTGTGAGGTGTGTGCAACTGTCTATCTGTCAGGGAAAAGGAACTGATCAGAGGTTCTATATATCAAAGAAATAACTCTCTTGAGATTTTGAGTCCTAAAACTGGCTTTCATGACCATAGAGGGACAGTGGGAAAGCAACAGACAACTGTATGTAGTACATACTAAGTGGAATGAAAAGGGTACACACGGTATACACTTTCATTTTACCGTACAGGGATTCATATTTTGGTTATCAGTTTACCGAAAAACAAACACTGATGAGGTATGGAGTCTATAGAGTAGCAAAAGTTACCCTCAGGGCTCCATTCAATCCGTATTGCAGAAGTTCCCCGGTATAGTGCAATTGAAATGTTATGGTACATTTTGGTTGAATGCAATCCCAGCAAATACGGGAACATTAAGTTTAAATTTAAATCGCGCTGTACAGCGGAACTTCCGCAATATGGATTGAATTGAGCCCTAAGTATGGAGTCTATCTTCAGACAGTTGAGACCGTGAGAAGGAGAAAGGCCAGTCTGGCAGGAACAACAACACAGCTGCGAAAGCAAATCCCACACAGGCAGCACAATACTCCTCTAGTGGTTAGGTCAGAGGTCAGGAGAAGTGTGACCCTAGGACACAGCAAATAAAACAGATTTACGGCTCCTTCGCTGGGTGCACTGCACTTTATAAAACTATCCCGGCTCGATTTACAATCCAGGTAAAAGACACACAAACATACTCAAACAAAAACACTCATTCTCTCCATCTTTCTCTTTCTTACCCCATCTCTCCCTTATAAGGGATGGAACAGATCACTAGTAAAATGATAATCATCAGGAATGTTTGACTGAAATATCAGCAATAAAAATAATCTCAGTTTGTTCTCATTCAGGCTGTATCACAACCGGCTGTGATTGGTAGTCCCATAGGGCGGCACACAATTGGCCCAGCGTTGTCCGGGTTTGGCCGGTGTAGGCCGTCATTGTAAATAAGAATTTGTTCTTAACAGACTTATCTAGTTAATACTCAGGTTGTTTTCATCATGGATAGGTTGATCTGTGTCTGTAATAATACTCAGGTTGTTCTCATCATGGATAGGTTGATCTGTGTCTGTAATAATACTCAGGTTGTTCTCTTCATGGATAGGTTGATCTGTGTCTGTAATCATACTCAGGTTGTTCTCATCATGGATAGGTTGATCTGTGTCTGTAAAAATACTCATGTTGTTCTCTTCATGGATAGGTTGATCGGTGTCTGTAATAATACTCAGGTTGTTCTCTTCATGGATAGGTTGATCTGTGTTTGTAATAATACTCAGGTTGTTCTCTTCATGGATAGGTTGATCTGTGTCTGTAATAATACTCAGGTTGTTCTCATCATGGATAGGTTGATCGGTGTCTGTAATAATACTCAGGTTGTTCTCATCATGGGTAGGTTGATCGGTTGTTCTCTTCATGGATAGGTTGATCTGTGTCTGTAATAATACTCAGGTTGTTCTCTTCATGGATAGGTTGATCTGTGTCTGTAATAATACTCAGGTTGTTCTCATCATGGATAGGTTGATCTGTGTCTGTAATAATACTCAGGTTGTTCTCATCATGGATAGGTTGATCGGTGTCTGTAATAATACTCAGGTTGTTCTCATCATGGGTAGGTTGATCGGTTGTTCTCTTCATGGATAGGTTGATCTGTGTCTGTAATAATACTCAGGTTGTTCTCATCATGGATAGGTTGATCGGTGTCTGTAATAATACTCAGGTTGTTCTCTTCATGGATAGGTTGATCGGTGTCTGTAATAATACTCAGGTTGTTCTCATCATGGATAGGTTGATCTGTGTCTGTAATAATACTCATGTTGTTCTCATCATGGATAGGTTGATCTGTGTCTGTAATAATACTCAGGTTGTTCTCATCATGGATAGGTTGATCGGTGTCTGTAATAATACTCAGGTTGTTCTCTTCATGGATAGGTTGATCGGTGTCTGTAATAATACTCAGGTTGTTCTCATCATGGATAGGTTGATCTGTGTCTGTAATAATACTCAGGTTGTTCTCATCATGGATAGGTTGATCGGTGTCTGTAATAATACTCAGGTTGTTCTTATCATGGATAGGTTGATCGGTGTCTGTAATAATACTCATGTTGTTCTCATCATTGGTAGGTTGATCTGTGTCTGTAATAATACTCAGGTTGTTCTCATCATGGATAGGTTGATCGGTGTCTGTAATAATACTCAGGTTGTTCTTATCATGGATAGGTTGATCGGTGTCTGTAATAATACTCATGTTGTTCTCATCATTGGTAGGTTGATCTGTGTCTGTAATAATACTCAGGTTGTTCTCATCATGGATAGGTTGCTCTGTATCTTTAATAATACTCAGGTTGCTCTCATCATGGATAGGTTGATCGGTGTCTGTAATAATACTCAGGTTGTTCTCTTCATGGATAGGTTGATCTGTGTCTGTAATAATACTCAGGTTGTTCTCATCATGGATAGGTTGATCGGTGTCTGTAATAATACTCAGGTTGTTCTCTTCATGGATAGGTTGCTCTGTGCTAAAACAAAACAATTCTCCTTTCAAAATGGTTTGAACAAATTGTCCTTGCAAATGAACATAGCCATCCTTTGTCTATTTTTAGAACTTGTATTTCATAATTTAGGTAAGGTGTGTGTGGGGGAAGATGGGATGTGTGTGTGTGTGTGTGTGTGTGTGTGTGTGTGCGTGTATTAGGGTTATCTTGGCACACACATAGCCGGTCGGCAGTGCCATGCTCCAGGGTTGTTGTGTAAGAGCATGTCTTCTCTGCATATCTTTGGAGGGGGTAGAGAGCTCTCTTCTATCACTCTGGTCCTGCGCTGGCCTCCTCTGATAACAATACAGCCACATCAACAACTCCTGCCTGACTACAATTATCCAGACGGCAACACACACGCACACACACATCAAGTCCTTCCACATCAAACTGGCTCCACGCAAATTAGTTTTATCATGCGCCAAGTAGAGGTCTACCTCCCTTATCTGTCTTCTCCTGACATGGCTGCATTGCGGAGGTACACTGCAGAGGCCTCTGATAGGCTGACCACGTCCATTTGCAGGATCACTGACCCCTAGCTGGCCGCAAGATACTATTCCTACCATCTCCTCTGAGTTTTTTCGTTTTTCAAATGTGATTTTACAACACATTTCACTACATCAAAAGAACATCTTCCAGGTCTCCCTCTAAAAAAGATGATTCATCTCAAAGTATTTCCTGGATAATAAAGATTAAACAAATCATAATTACTGAAGGAGCATATTATCATTTTTGCATAGAGCACAGATATTAGTACATCATGCCGTTTGCTTACTTCACAGTTTACCTCATGGTACTGTATAGTAAATACCGAGTCAGTGGAGGAGGGAGAGGCTGAATTACACCTATTTGTCAGAGGGGGATAATGACTTGCACAAAAGGCTAACCATATTCTCACTACTGTGAGTCATCATCAAGAACTGAAGCCTTGTTCACACTGCAGGCCTTAATGCTCAAATCAGTGTCATTTTTCAAATCCGTTTTGGAATACCGACTGTCCAAACAGCAAGTTACAAGTGACCAAATCAGATTTGTGTGTGTTCAGACAGCATTCATTTGCTGACATGGCTACGCTAGTTGTCATAGTAAGATAGTAGGGTGATTGATTGGTGGTGGTGCTCATGCTTTCTATCATGCAGAAGTTATATAGCAAGCTAAGGTGACAGCAATGCCTGCCATGGACATTTTCTAGTTGCTTTGAATGTTCAAAATCATAGTGTAAGAACACTTTAAAAGCCTCAAAAGTTTAGAGCTTTCAAAACAAGTCCTTTTTGGGTAGTCATAGCAGTCAACTAGCTAGCTAGATAGCTGTTTAAACTATTAACAAGCTAGTTAGCTACCACTTGTCAAACTGTCAACAGAGTAGCTAGCAAGCAACAAGATATGCCAAATAACAGTCTAAAAACCACATGAAGGCAAATAGCCAGGAATCAGATTTGTAACTGATTTCAAACAACCTACAAAGGTGGTTTTAAATGTGGCTTGAAAAAAAGTATCTTATTCCATGTGCTTTCTGGCTGTTCAGACTGCAGGAAAAAGAACAGATTGGAATCGGATATGCAGAAAATTTGAATTTGAGTATCTTCAAACTGCCAATGTGAACCAGGCTTAAGTAACTTTGACCTCCTTTCTCTCTCTCTCTCTCTCTCTCTCTCTCTCTCTCTCTCTCTCTCTCTCTCTCTCCCTCTCTCTCTCTCTCTCTCTCTCTCTCTCTCTCTCTCTCTCTCTCTCTGTGCAGGTCTGGAGCAGGGCAGTACAGCACACAGACCTGTGCCCGGTCCTCCGCACCGATTGGAACTAGCTAGGATACTCCTCTCTCTCTATGAGGAGAGAAAACAGAACCATCACCTCATGAGTTTAAATCAACTTACTACTAAACACTCCCTATCGTTATGTCCCTCTCTGCCTCACCATGGACTGGTGAAGCTAAGCAGATGTGGACATTTTATCATCGTCATGCCGCTACTGAAGGCAACCCCAGAGATTCAGGAGGTCTCAAGACCCCTCCATTGTGGCTCCTGTCCGCTCCGACAATTGCCTGATTAGTAGCCTGATTAACGGCAGCTGCTAGTGCCAGCCAGCTGACTCAGCCGCAGCATCATTATACCCTAACCAGGAAATAATGGGCTGGGCCATTACACACGTTTCCTGGTACACACCTGAGATCATCATGTTAAATACGTATCACATGAGATCTGATTTAAAGATCTCTGGTTCAAATTGAGTAAAATCCTCCATCGGTCTATGCTGATTTGTTGGGTATGGTTACTACTGTATAATCTGTAGACACTAGAGTGTTGTTAGAACTCTCCAATGACTACCCAGGGAGCGATGCTTCAATGTGCAGACCTAATGCAGCATGGCCTGTAGTGACGTACAGGTTATAGACAGTGCACACATTGGGTCACACACACACAACCACACAAACAAACACACAACCACACACGCACGCACACAAACACACACAAGCACACGCATGCACACACATCATCTGGATGGTGGGAAGAGCCAGTCTTTGAGTCCCAGGGAGGGACAGGGATTAGGATCAGGTGTGTGTGTCCCAGCTGCAGCTATGAAAGCTGTGATCGGAGAAATGTGGACTGTCCGGGATTACATGTTTTCTAGATGGTGGGAACGTTCCCGAATGCTCCAACCTGGTGATGAACGGAGCAGAGAGATGGAGAGGTTGTGTTATGTGGTGGTGGGATAGCAGGACCAGCTCATTGACTGGGCAGTGGAGCTACAGGGAAAGGTTATGGACAGAATGTCAGCTATGATTAAAATGTTCTCATCAGCCCCCCTCTCTTCCATTCTCTCTCTCTCTCACTCTCTCGCTCTCTCACACACACGCAAAAGCACCCACACCCACACGCATGCGCACACCACCACCACCACCAGCACCACCAGCCTTACCCCCCTCCCCCCAAAAAACACCAGCTTGTCCTCTCTCCTCTAGTCGTGTCTTCAGTTCCCCTGTATCTCCCCCACACTCCAACAGTCAATAAATAGCTGTGCTAATGCTGCCATTGTAATTACACAGACGTGGCTGTGGCAGGCATGTCGCTGCGTCACGTGGTTCAGTGATGAGAATAAAACTGGAGATTCCTGGGGCTGATCCCCAGCCTGTGTCCCCAGCGGAGGAAGGTGATCCTGGGGATTAGGGTGGTGTTGGTTCAGGCCAGCCCGACGGAGACAGACTGGGGCTGTCACCGTGCCAGGGCTCAGAGTCACCCAGAGGTGAGGGCTGCGGCCCGGGTCGGGAGCTGCCAGTTCCAGTAAAGAGACAGACAGGATGGTAGGGTGGTAGGGAAAGAGGGTCACCATGCTGAGAGAGAGAGGGGAAGAGAGAAAGAGAGTGAGAGGAGACAGGGAGAGAGAGAGAGACAGAGAGAGAGAGACAGAGAGAAGTGGCTTTGTGCAAGTTACCAAGGGTCACAGAGGTCAGTAGACATGCATTGTGTTGAACCATCATTTAAAAAAAAGATATTTTACCTTTATTTAACTAGGCAAGACAGTTAAGAACAAATTCTTATTTACAATGACAGCCTAGGAACAGTGGGTTAACTGCCTTGTTCAGGGGCAGAACGACAGATTTTTACCTTGTCAGCTCAGGGATTCGATCTAGCAACCTTTCGGTTACTGGCCCAACGCTCTAACCACCTGCCGCCCCAATGAGGGCAAACAGTGCTGTAAAACATGGATCAGTAACAGTGCAGTACTACGTGTATCAGTAACAGTGCTGTACAACATAGATCACTAACAATGCAGTACTACATGGCTCAGTAATAGTATAGTACTACATGGATCAGTAACAGTGCAGTACTAAATGGATCAGTAACAGTGCAGTACTACACGGATCAGTAACAGTGCAGTACTACATGGATCAGTAACAGTGCAGTACTACATGGCTCAGTAATAGTACAGTACTACATGGACCATTAACAGTGCAGTACTAAATGGATCAGTAACAGTGCAGTACTACATGGATCACTAACAGTGCAGTACTACATGGATCAGTGATAGTACAGTACTTCATTGATCAGTAACAGTGCAGTACTACATGGATCAGTAATAGTACAGTACTACATGGATCAGTAACAGTGCAGTACTAAATGGATCAGTAACAGTGCAGTACTACTTGGATCAGTAACAGGGCAGTAGTACATGGCTCAGTAACAGTACAGTACTACATGGCTCAGTAATAGTACAGTACTACATATATCAGTAGCAGCGTAGTACTACATGGCTCAGTAACAGTGCAGTCCTACATGGCTCAGTAATAGTACAGTACTTCATGGATCAGTAACAGGGCAGTACTTCATGGATCAGTAACAGGGCAGTACTACATGGATCAGTAACAGTGCAGTACTGCATGGATCAGTAATAGTACAGTACTTCATTGATCAGTAACAGGGCAGTACTACATGGATCAGTAATAGTACAGTACTACATGGATCAGTAACTGTGCAGTACTACATGGATCAGTAACAGTGCAGTACTACATGGATAAGTAATAGTACAGTACTTCATGGATCAGTAACAGGGCAGTACTAAATGGATCAGTAACGGTGTAGTACTACATGGATCAGTAACAGTGCAGTACTACATGGATCAGTAATAGTACAGTACTTCATGGATCAGTAACAGGGAAGTACTAAATGGATCAGTAACGGGGCAGTACTACATGGATCAGTAACTGTGCAGTACTGCATGGATCAGTAATAGTACAGTACTACATGGCTCAGTTATAGTACAGTACTACATGGCTCAGTAACAGTACAGTACTACATGGATCAGTAATAGTACAGTACTTCGTGGATCAGTGACAGTGCAGTACTACATGGATCAGTAACAGTGCAGTACTTCATGGATCAGTAACAGTGCAGTACTACATGGCTCAGTAACAGTGCAGTACTACATGGATCAGTAACAGTGCAGTACTACATGGCTCAGTAATAGTACAGTACTACATGGACCAGTAACAGTGCAGTACTAAATGGATCAGTAACAGTGCAGTACTACACCGATCAGTAACAGTGCAGTACTACATGGATCAGTAACAGTGCAATACTACATGGATCAGTAACAGTGCAGTACTACATGGATCAGTGATAGTACAGTACTTCATTGATCAGTAACAGTGCAGTACTACATGGATCAGTAATAGTACAGTACTACATGGATCAGTAACAGTGCAGCACTACATGGATCAGTAACAGTGCAGTACTACTTGGATCAGTAACAGGGCAGTAGTACATGGCTCAGTAATAGTACAGTACTACATGGCTCAGTAATAGTACAGTACTACATATATCAGTAGCAGCGCAGTACTACATGGATCAGTAACAGTACAGTCCTACATGGCTCAGTAATAGTACAGTACTTCATGGATCAGTAACAGGGCAGTACTACATGGATCAGTAATAGTACAGTACTACATGGCTCAGTAACAGTGCAGTACTACATGGATCAGTAACAGTGCAGTACTACATGGATCAGTAATAGTACAGTACTACATGGATCAGTAACTGTGCAGTACTACATGGATCAGTAACAGTGCAGTACTACATGGATAAGTAATAGTACAGTACTTCATGGATCAGTAACAGGGCAGTACTAAATGGATCAGTAACGGTGTAGTACTACATGGATCAGTAACAGTGCAGTACTACATGGATCAGTAATAGTACAGTACTTCATGGATCAGTAACAGGGAAGTACTAAATGGATCAGTAACGGGGCAGTACTACATGGATCAGTAACTGTGCAGTACTGCATGGATCAGTAATAGTACAGTACTACATGGCTCAGTTATAGTACAGTACTACATGGCTCAGTAACAGTACAGTACTACATGGATCAGTAATAGTACAGTACTTCGTGGATCAGTGACAGTGCAGTACTACATGGATCAGTAACAGTGCAGTACTTCATGGATCAGTAACAGTGCAGTACTACATGGCTCAGTAACAGTGCAGTACTACATGGATCAGTAACAGTGCAGTACTACATGGCTCAGTAATAGTACAGTACTACATGGACCAGTAACAGTGCAGTACTAAATGGATCAGTAACAGTGCAGTACTACACCGATCAGTAACAGTGCAGTACTACATGGATCAGTAACAGTGCAATACTACATGGATCAGTAACAGTGCAGTACTACATGGATCAGTGATAGTACAGTACTTCATTGATCAGTAACAGTGCAGTACTACATGGATCAGTAATAGTACAGTACTACATGGATCAGTAACAGTGCAGCACTACATGGATCAGTAACAGTGCAGTACTACTTGGATCAGTAACAGGGCAGTAGTACATGGCTCAGTAATAGTACAGTACTACATGGCTCAGTAATAGTACAGTACTACATATATCAGTAGCAGCGCAGTACTACATGGATCAGTAACAGTACAGTCCTACATGGCTCAGTAATAGTACAGTACTTCATGGATCAGTAACAGGGCAGTACTACATGGATCAGTAATAGTACAGTACTACATGGCTCAGTAACAGTGCAGTACTACATGGATCAGTAACAGTGCAGTACTACATGGATAAGTAATAGTACAGTACTTCATGGATCAGTAACAGGGCAGTACTAAATGGATCAGTAACGGTGCAGTACTACATGGATCAGTAACAGTGCAGTACTACATGGATCAGTAATAGTACAGTACTTCATGGATCAGTAACAGGGCAGTACTAAATGGATCAGTAACAGGGCAGTACTACATGGATCAGTAACTGTGCAGTACTATATGGCTCAGTTATAGTACAGTACTACATAGCTCAGTAATAGTACAGTACTACATGGATCAGTAATAGTACAGTACTTCATGGATCAGTGACAGTGCAGTACTACATGGATCAGTAACAGTGCAGTACTTCATGGATCAGTAACAGTGCAGTACTACATGGCTCAGTAACAGTACAGTACTTCATTGATCAGTAACAGTGCAATCCTACATGGCTCAGTAATAGTACAGTACTACATGGATCAGTAACAGTGAGCTAATGGGGATCCTAATAGAATACTAAATAGTACAATAATGCAGTAATCCAGTATCATAAGTCAATGATTGTATTTCTTCTCTCTGAAGAAACGTAACTGATCACTGTATGTCTCTGGTTGAAAGTCAGAGCGGTATACAATAGAGATTGATAAAGCACTCATCAAAAACAGCTTTAAAGCAGCCTACACACAACAGACATGAAATGACTACAAACTCTGACCATACCTCTAAGGCAGACAGAGATGAAGAAGAATAGACATTGATGAGGGAAATAGGACAACTATGAACCTTTCCCATATGACAGCCATCCTGTGATATCATATGATATTATTCATGAGGTTAAATATGAACAGAGATTAATATCAGATAATATGGGATCTCTCCCAGGTGCAGGTAGGGCCTATTCTGTTTCAGAGAGGAACCATTGTCAACCCTGTGGGGGGATGGACAGGCCTCGTCAGCACCTCGCTGACCTGACAATGAGCTGCTTCTGTCCACCTAAATGGTGTGTGTGTGTGTTTGTGTGTGTGTGTGTGTGTGTGTGTGTGTGTGTGTGTGTGTGTGTGTGTGTGTGTGTGTGTGTGTGTGTGTGTGTGTGTGTGTGTGTGTGTGTGTGTGTGTGTGCGTGCGTGCGTGCGTGTGTGTGTGTATATGTGGACAGAGAGGGGGATGTTACCTCATGCAGAGTCATTTATCTTTCTTTACTCTGTGCTGTGACCTTGCCCTGACCCCTAGCTGTATCTAGTTCACCTGTCCACAGTCAGAGGGGAGGAGGGAGGGAGGATGGAGGGGTGGATGGTGAGAAAGGATGGTCGGATGAAGGGGTGGGGAGCCAACAACTCAGGCTCGTCATCTCTATTTCTATTCCAACTCAAACCTGGACTATAGGATTGGTCGTATACAGAGCAGTAGGTGAGAGAGGGAGTTGTTGACCCTCTGACTCCCTCATGTGGCCAGATCAGTCAGGTATGACTGCCCTAGTAATGGGACATTACTGCTGAATTGTCTCATTAAGTCAGTTTGCTTATAGTAACATGTTGAAGAGGCCACCAAACCCCATTGTTTACTTTGACTTTGGCCTTGGATTGTTGAGAGTGAGTGAGACTAAGAATACAAGTCTGTCGATGTTGAAATGAGGGCCACATTTCTTCAGAGCTTAGGAGGGTGACTTGGTCTTGAGACAGAGTGTGGGAAGAGAGTTGTCCAGAGTAGGGTTCAGTGTTACTCAGCACAGAGTAGGGTTCAGTGTTACTCCACACAGAGTAGGGTTCAGTGTTACTCCACACAGAGTAGGGTTCAGTGTTACTCCACACAGAGTATGGTTCTGTGTTACTCCACACAGAGTAGGGTTCAGTGTTACTCCACACAGAGTAGGGTTCAGTGTTACTCCACACAGAGTAGGGTTCTGTGTTACTCCACACAGAGTAGGGTTCAGTGTTACTCCACACAGAGTAGGGTTCAGTGTTACTCCACACAGAGTAGGGTTCAGTGTTACTCCACACAGAGTAGGGTTCAGTGTTACTCCACATTGAGTAGGGTTTAGTAGTACTTCACACAGAGATTGACTGACCAGACCACAGTATGACATCCATCCAATGATAAAAAGCAGAGTGAAACAGGAGCAGCATGGAGCACACGCTAACAAAAGACCACTGGAGTGGTTTGACGACACACTCACCAAAACAAAGCCAGTGAGATATGTGTGTGCGTGCTCTGTCCTTGTGTGTGTGTCTGAAATGATGGAGATGTCCTGGGCCTACTTGGCCCTGTCCCATCTTCAAAGAGCCCAGGTGAGAGCGGCATTGTGGGTCCTGGGTTCTGGGTTCTCACGTTACCCTTTCAACTCCCACAGGGTGCTGGATGGTGGACATCAAAGGGTGGAGGCTTATAGAGCCTGTCACTACTACTGCTAACCTCCACATACCTGCAGACCTCAGACCTCAGACCGTAGGGCTCAGTATCTATCCACTGCTGCCGTTTCCATTCAACCAGGCTGGAGGCTTTAACTGTATTCTGTCAGACGGAACAATAGCAGCTCTTCCAAAGGACAAGGCTGCTCGCTGACTGAACGATGGCTGTGTTCAGACATCGCTGCTGAGTGATGAGTGTGGATAAGGATGCAACGCAACAGTGATGACTGACCGGTGACTATGGACGTTCATAGTGATAAGCATTAGACATTTATATATGTTTGACTGACCGGGAATCAAACCCAGGTATCCTGCATGCCACGTGATTGTGTAAGCCAGCTTGTGGTAGCTAACGCAAGTCATCAGGTTTCAAGTGTCGAGATTAGTCATCACGCAAGCTAAGTTCTTCTGTTACTCTTGTGTAGCGGGCTTAGATAAAAATGCTATTTCAAGTTCCTCCCTTAAAGCGCATTCAACAGTTGAAACAAAAACAAAGGGTTTTCCTTGACCCTGTTTCAGTAAAAGCTGAGGGATGGGGCTGGAGAAATCGAGGTACTCTCAAATTCATAGACAGAGCTATGGATGCAAGGACTGACCACACATGAAATCAAAATTATAGTTTAAACCATGTCTATAAAGTGTTTGTTTACATTTATTTTGTTTACATACATTGGAGTAAAACAAGCTTAAAATGTGGGTTCTGATGGGGTATGACAGTTGAACAAAGCTTATGAGGCATTTATAAGTTACATTCTTCAAGAATCAATGGGTACATATCATACTGTACATTTTTAAGTCCATTGACCCCTGCCATTGACTATAGCTATAGCTAAGGCTAGCTTATTCAACCAGAAATTTGCATCCTGTAGTACAAACTCAAAAACGTTCTGGGACACTGTAAAGTCCATGGAGAATAAGAGCACCTCCTCCCAGCTGCCCACTGCTCTGAGGCTAGGAAACACTGTTACCAGCGATAAATCCACTATAATTGAGAATTTCAATAAGCATGTCTCTACGGCTGGCCATGCTTTCCACCTGGCTACCCCTACCCCGGTCAACTGCCCGGCACCCTCCACAGCAACCCGCCAAAGCCCCCACCATTTCTCCTTCACCCAAATCCAGATAGCTTATGTTCTGAAAGAGCTGCAAAATCTGGACACATACAAATCAGCCGGGCTAGACAATCTGGACCCTCTCTTTCTAGAATTATCTGCCGAAATTGTTGCAACCCCTATTCAACCGCCTGTTCAAATTCTCTTTCGTATCATCTGAGATTCCCAAAGATTGGAAAGCTGCTGCGGTCATCCCCCTCTTCAAAGGCGGTGACACTCTAGACCCAAACTGCTACAGACCTATATCTATCCTACCCTGTCTTTCTAAGGTCTTCGAAAGCCAAGTTAACAAACAGATTACCGACCATTTCGAATCCCACCGTACCTTCTCCGCTATGCAATCTGGTTTCAGAGCTGGTCATGGGTGCACCTCAGCCACGCTCAAGGTCCTAAACGACATCATAACCGCCATCGATAAGAGACATTACTGTGCAGCCATATTCATCGACCTGGCCAAGGCTTTCGACTCTGTCAATCACCACATTCTTATTGGCAGACTCGACAGCCTTGGTTTCTCAAATGATTGCCTCGCCTGGTTCACCAACTACTTCTCTGATAGAGTTCAGTGTGTCAAATCGGAGGGCCTGTTGTCCGGACTTCTGTCAGTCTCTATGGGGGTGCCACAGGGTTCAATTCTCGGGCCGACTCTCTTCTCTGTATACATCAATGATGTTGCTCTTGCTGCTGGTGATTCTCTGATCCACCTCTACACAGACGGCACCATTCTGTATACTTCTGGCCCCTCTTTGGACACTGTGTTAACTAACCTACAGACGAGCTTCAATGCCATACAACTCTCCTTCCGTGGCCTCCAACTGCTCTTAAATGCAAGTAAAACTAAATGCATGCTATTCAATCGATCACTGCCCGCACCTGCCCGCCCATCCAGCATCACTACTCTGGACAGTTCTGACTTAGAATACGTGGACAACTACAAATACCTAGGTGTCTGGTTAGACTGTAAACTCTCCTTCCAGACTCACATTAAGCATCTCCAATCCAAAATTAAATCTAGAATCGGCTTCCTATATCGCAACAAAGCATCCTTCACTCATGCTGCCAAACATACCCTCGTAAAATTGACCATCCTACCGATCCTCGACTTCGGCGATGTCATCTATAAAATAGCTTCCAACACTCTACTCAACAAATTGGATGCAGTCTATCACAGTGCCATCCGTTTTGTCACCAAAGCCCCATACACTACCCACCACTGCGACCTGTACACTCTCGTTGGTTGGCCCTCGCTTCATACTCACCGCCAAACCCACTGGCTACAGGTTATCTACAAGTCTCTGCTAGGTAAAGCCCCGCCTTATCTCAGCTCACTGGTCACCATAGCAGCACCCACCCGTAGCACGCGCTCCAGCAGGTATAACTCACTGGTCACCCGCAAAGCCAATTCCTCCTTTGGTTGTCTTTCCTTCCAGTTCTCTGCTGCCAATGACTGAAACGAACTGCAAAAATCACTGAAGCTGGAGACTCATATCTCCCTCACTAGCTTTAAGCACCAGCTGTCAGAGCAGCTCACAGATCACTGCACCTGTACATAGCCCATCTGCAAACAGCCCATCTATCTACCTCATCCCCATACTGTATTTATTTATTTATCTTGGTCCTTTGCACCCCAGTATCTCTACTTGCACATTCATCTTCTGCACATCTACCATTCCAGTGTTTAATTGCTATATTGCAATTACTTCGCCACCATGGTCTATTTATTGCCTTAACTCCCTTATCTTACCTCATTTGCACTCACTGTATGTAGACTTTCTTTTGTTTTCTTTTTTTGTACTGTATTATTGACTGTATGTTTTGTTTTGTATTCCATGTGTAACTCTGTGTTGTTGTCTGTGTCGAATTGCTATGCTTTATCTTGGCCAGGTCGCAGTTGCAAATGAGAACTTGTTCTCAACTAGCCTACCTGGTTAAATAAAGGTGAAAAAAATATATATATATAAAATATAAGTTACTATATGGTAATTCAGAGTTCAAAGATGCAATGATGTTTGTATAGTTAACATGTCTCTCAGCATGGGGCCTCCTAGACCTGAGGGGAAAATGTTCATTCATAATGTGTAGTGTTTGATATAGATTAGAATAGTCACGGATATAATATAGAAATGAATGTACGGAAATGAAGGTTTAATCCTCCTCAATTCCAATAGTGTTAAACCTTCCCTTTTTCTACTACTGACGATTTCAGGGTTACACACCAACAAATTCTACCTAAAATACTGCGGGCGTACCAATTTCATTGTCTTTATTCATTGAGGTGAAAGGTTAAACCTGGCAGGACTTCAATGGAATGGAGTGATGGGTTGGAGGAGTGAATAACACATATTAGGTGCCATTTGAAGACACTGAAAAAATTGCAGGGACACATGGTACATATCCGTACCACAGACCTAGGACTGCAGAGTTCTCATTGATGGTCACAGTAAGTGTACTGATCACAGGAGGTTGCTGCCGTCTTAATTTGGGAGGACGGGCTTGTGGCAATGGCTGGAGAGGAATTAATGGAATGGTATCAAATACATCAAACATGGTTTCCATGTGTTTGATGCCATTCCATTGATTGCGTTCCAGCCATTGTTGTGAGCCGTCCTCCTCTCAGAAGCCTCCTGTGGTACTGAAGTATGACAGGCTATTATTTTGGATTTCAGTCACATCTCTGTAAGTCCAACATCAATCTTGCGTTGACGTGGGTGTCACACCCAGATCTGTTTCACCTGTCCTTGTGATTGTCTCCACCCCCCTCCAGGTGTCGCCCATCTTCCCCATTATCCCCTGTGTATTTATACCTGTGTTGTCTGTTTGTCCGTTGCCAGTTCGTCTTGTTTGTCAGGTCAACCAGCGTTTTTGTTCTCAGCTCCTACTTTCCCTGTATCTCTTTTCTCACCCTCCTGGTTTTGACCCTTGCCTGTCTAGACTCTGAGCCCGCCTGCCTGACCACTCAGTCTGCCCCTGACCCTGAGCCTGCCTGCCGTCCGGTACCATTGCCACACCTCTGGTTTACTGACCCTTGCCTGCCTTGACCTGTCTATTGCCTGCCCCTGTTGGAATATTAAACCATTGTCAATTCGACATGTCTGAATCTGGGTCTTACCTTGATACCTGATAGTGGGTGTCGATGGTACTTGTCACATTTTCACATGCATTGCATCCTCTACCATATTGGTCAAATTCTAGCTAGGTAGGTAACCACTTCAGGCTTGAGCTGATGCACTGTAAGCCAGACACTTGGCATTCAACCACAACACCATTCAAAGATCATAGCTCATTGTCAGGGCAAGAATAGAAAAAGCACTAATAACCTGCCAACTCATCATAATTGTAAGGCATATCTAAGAGCCTGTTCCCCAGCTGGAGGAGGATGAAGCAGGGCTGTCAGGCCTTGTTAGCAGACCAGGGAGGTGGGGTGGCTAGTCCATCCAGGTGCTACTAGGAGCCAGCAGGCTGGAGCCCTCCTCACAACGACCCACAGACAACCACTAGAGCTGCTTCCCAAATAGCACCCTATTCCCTTTATAATGCACAAGTTTTGATCAGTGCACTATATAAGGAAAAAAGCAGTGCACTATATAAGGAATAGGGGGCCATTTGGGATGCATGCTTGCTAACTAGCTACAACACTACAGAATCTGAAACAAGTTAGAAGAAGCTACAAAAAAGTTTACAGATAGAAAAAAAACTAAAGAATGAATGATTGACTCCCTTGAACGTTCTAGTCAACGTCCGCTTGGCTTTGTCCATATACTGTAGGTCTTTAGTAAAAACACGGTTAATCGTAGTAATATATCCTGTGGTTGTGAGTGTACATGGTGGGTTTTCTGCCTTGCTTTGCATGGGCTAGCTAGTTCGTACCGAGGTCAAACAGAACAAACAACACTGTAAATCTGCAGCATGTAGGGAAGGAATGGATGAGCTGTATAAAACATAATGAACACTACGTTACAGCAGGAGAACATAGCGACCTAACCTCTGACCTATGATTCATTCCAGTCTGAACAACAATGCCACAGTCCAGCTATGGTGGGACAAAACAGAGCATATTAAAAAGATGTGGTTTTTAAATGGTTCCAGCTATGGTGGGGGAAAACAGGGCATATTAAAACATTATGGTTCCTGCTATGGTGGGGGAAAAACAGAGCGTGTTGCAAGGCTATAGTCCCTATTGTCTATCGGTTACTTCTACATGGTCGTAGATGATTAAAAAATCCTTTATTACATAATAGAGATGCATGTTGATGTTGTTGTTAATGTTAGCAGCTTTCATGGCTCAGACTAGTAGTGAGCGTACAGATAAATTATGAATCCATCCAGTCCAGATTCTTCCCTGAAATATCATCAATCTGTAATATCGTCAATGCAAAAATATGCATGAAGGCATTGATATGAATGGATTCCAAAATGTTAGATTTATCACTGTGATGGAAATTTCTATTAAACTATAAAACTGGGAGCTATTTAATGTCGAGCATTATTGATGTCCCTCCCTGTTGGGACGGGATGAGTTAACACACTACAAACAACAGCCTACTTATAAAATATCCAGGCTTGCATCCCAAATGGTAACTTATTCCCTATTTAGTGCACTACTTTTTACCAGGGCCCATAGGACCCATAGAGAATAGGGTGCCGTTTTGGACAAAGCCCCAACCTGATTGGAGCAATAAAAGCGGTGTAGATGATGTTAATGTGACATGTGAGGAGGGGCGGGAGGAGTAAACTACATAGTTGACTGAGCAGATAAACTGAGCCATATCTTTAATGAGGAAGTGATTGTGTGATTCATCATGTGGGTTTACTGAGTCCCGTTATGGTATTCTCGTAAATCACTGACCACCGGGCCAGCGTTTAAAGATGCAATACCTTATAATACCCTCTACCCTCTGATATTAAATATAATTTTAGATGTGAACCAAAGCCATATTCGATTTAGGGCTGGTTTCCCTGACACAGATTAACTCTAGTCCTGGACAACATTTTTTATTTTAAGTCCAAGACTAGGCTTAATCTGTGCCCAGGAAACCGGACCTTAGTGATCATGAGTGTGTGGTCATCTTAAAGTCGTTGTGGTTGGTTGTTCTGTTGGTTGGTCTGCTAGTTGGTTGGTGGTGTGACCTGTAAACACTAATAATCAGCTTTCTTCTCTGTCTCGCCTGTCAGTAGCTTCTCGTTGGCAATTAAGATCGGGGCTTTGTGCTCATTCCCTGACTTCTCTTGCTGTGTAAATGTTGGCATGCCATGGGGGAACGGAAGTGGATACAATGTTTTTCCAAAAATAATGGTCTGAATTAGGGTTGCAAAACTACCGGTAATTTACCAAAATTAGCGGAACCTTCAGTATTATTGGTAATTAGCAGTAACTCTATGGCAATCTATCGTAACTTTGGTAATTTATACTTGAAAAACGTTTAAACATTGTGTTCATATATAGTATTCACTTATTATATCTGTGACCATATTGTCCATAAGTTTCTAGTAGATAGACTGTATGGTTCAAGAGAAAATAGACTAATTCATGAGAAAAAGCATCTAATCAACAATGGCATTATTTTCAATTATCTCTGCAACACAAAACTCTTGACTGTGTTCACAACTGCCACCAGTTTGACACCAAAACATTGACAACAAATACATATTGGCATAGTCAAATAAATAAGTGTGTAAAACATATTATTTTCACAGTGAAAGCTTCATATTAAACACCAATGGTATTCACTAAGTTGATGGTTTATATTTAGGATAATGTTTTACAGCTTTGTCATTCGATATACAGTATATATTTTTAAATCATCTTATTTAATTATTTCATACATTTTACGTGATAATCTGAAGAACCCAAAAGGGCCACTAGATGTGATAGAATACATAAAATTCTTGAAAGATACCAACATTCTGGTAGTTTACTGGTAAATACACAAAGTTTCCAGTAATATACAGTATTATAACCTCCATTTGCAACCCAAGTCTCAATACCTGTCAGTGAACGCGTTCTGTGTGCCTTAGTGCATTGAAGATCCATTCTCCTTCTCCCTTGGGACGCCAACCTCACCTCTTTAAACCAGTCGGTCGGTTGATTTAAAAAAAGATATATATATTTCACCTTTATTTATCCAGGTAGGCTAGTTGAGAACAAGTTCTCATTTGCAACTGCGACCTGGCCAAGATAAAGCATAGCAATTCAACACATACAACAACAGAGTTACACATGGAATAAACAAAACATACAGTCAATAATACAGTAGAACAAAAGAAAACAAAAAGTCTATATACAGTGAGTGCAAATGAGGTAAGTTAAGGCAATAAATAGGCCATGGTGGCGAAGTAATTACAATATTGCAATTAAACACTGGAATGGTAGATGTGCAGAAGATTAATGTGCAAGTAGAGATACTGGGGTGCGAAGGAGCAAGATAAATAAATAAATACAGTATGGGGATGAGGTAGGTAGATAGATGGGCTGTTTACAGATGGGCTATGTACAGGTGCAGTGATCTGTGAGCTGCTCTGACAGCTGGTGCTTAAAGCTAGTGAGGGAGATATGAGACTTCAGCTTCAGAGATTTTTGCAGTTCGTTCCAGTCATTGGCAGCAGAGAACTGGAAGGAAAGGCGGCCAAAAGAGGAATTGGCTTTGTGGGTGACCAGTGAGATATACCTGCTGCAGCGCGTGCTACGAGTGGGTGCTGCTATGGTGACCAGTGAGCTGAGATAAGGCGGGGCTTTACCTAGCAGAGACTTGTAGATAACCTGTAGCCAGTGGGTTTGGCGATGAGTATGAAGCGACCAACCAACGAGAGCGTACAGGTCGCAATGGTGGGTAGTGTATGGGGCTTTGGTGACAAAACGGATGGCACTGTGATAGACTGCATCCAGTTTGTTCAGTAAAGTGTTGGAGGCTATTTTATAGATGACATCACCGAAGTCGAGGATCGGTAGGATGGTCAGTTTTACGAGGGTGTGTTTGGCAGCATGAGTGAAGGATGCTTTGTTGCGATATAGGAAGCCGATTCTAGATTTAATTTTGGATTGGAGATGCTTAATGTGAGTCTGGAAGGAGAGTTTACAGTCTAACCAGATACCCAGGTATTTGTAGTTGTCCACGTATTCTAAGTCAGAGCCGTCCAGAGTAGTGATGCTGGACGGGCGAGCAGGTGCGGGCAGTGATCGATTGAATAGCATGCATTTAGTTTTACCTGTGTTTAAGAGCAGTTGGAGGCCACGGAAGGAGAGTTGTATGGCATTGAAGCTCATCTGGAGGTTAGTTAACACAGTGTCCAAAGAGGGGCCAGAAGTATACAGAATGGTGTCGTCTGCGTAGAGGTGGATCAGAGAATCCCCAGCAGCAAGAGCAACATCATTGATGTATACAGAGAAGAGAGTCGGCCCGAGAATTGAACCCTGTGGCACACCCATAGAGACTGCCAGAGGTCCGGACAACAGGCCTTCCGATTTGACACACTGAACTCTATCAGAGAAGTAGTTGGTGAACCAGGCGACGCAATCATTTGAGAAACCAAGGCTGTCGAGTCTGCCAATAAGAATGTGGTGATTGACAGAGTCGAAAGCCTTGGCCAGGTCGATGAATATGGCTGCACAGTAATGTCTCTTATCGATGGCGGTTATGATGTCGTTTAGGACCTTGAGCGTGGCTGAGGTGCACCCATGACCAGCTCTGAAACCAGATTGCATAGCGGAGAAGGTACGGTGGGATTCGAAATGGTCGGTAATCTGTTTGTTAACTTGGCTTTCGAAGACCTTAGAAAGACAGGGTAGGATAGATATAGGTCTGTAGCAGTTTGGGTCTAGAGTGTCACCGCCTTTGAAGAGGGGGATGACCGCGGCAGCTTTCCAATCTTTGGGAATCTCAGACGATACGAAAGAGAGGTTGAACAGGCTAGTAACAGGGGTTGCAACAATTTCGGCAGATAATTTTAGAAAGAGAGGGTCCAGATTGTCTAGCCCAGCTGATTTGTATGGGTCCAGATTTTGCAGCTCTTTCAGAACATAAGCTATCTGGATTTGGGTGAAGGAGAAATGGTGGGGGCTTTGGCGGGTTGCTGTGGAGGGTGCCGGGCAGTTGACTGGGGTAGGGGTAGCCAGGTGGAAAGCATGCGAAGGAACACCTGCTGAACCAAGCCAAGGTAAACTTCTTTACGTCAAACCTTAGACGGATTCAACCTGAAGAAGGGGGGGTGATTCATCTACTGTAACTGATTATCTGTCTCAAAAAGACACATCCAACATTCTTCAACTCGTAAAATATGTGAGAGGTAAGATGCAGTGAGCCCTCACTCTGCTAATATTCCAACGTCAAAGATATGAACCTCAGAGTAATGGACTGGCTGGTCAATCAAACTGACAATATCAAACCGGGACATGAATGAAATGGAAAAATGAAAACTTCTGTAAGCTACAGACAAACTGGTATTATTGCTCCGTCTGAATACATCGTCGAAATACATCGTTATTGCCTTTCTGAGACCTAGACGTACAGTGCTGTCGCTCCAGATCCAAAACCGCCTTGGCTTCTCTAGGGCAGTGGTATCGATGGTGTTTCTTCAGTGTGTTGTGTTACTGTGTGATGTGAGTTTACCTAGTTTTCTTTATTTTCCATCCTTACTTTAACACCCACAGAACAGAAGCCTTTTCTTCTCCTAAACCAAAGGAGTGATGTCATCTTAATGTGCTTGTTATTTCTCTAATGTTCCACATGGATGATTTGATATGATGGGTGGTGTGTGTGTGTGTGTGTGCGTACACTGTATGAGATATTCCAGCTCTCGCTCTCTCTTTCTCTCTCACACACTCGCTCTATCCCTCTCTTGCTCTACTCTCAATTCAGTTTAAGGGCTTTATTGGCATGGAAAACATATGTTAAGCAAAATCGATAAGAAACAAAACAAAACAATGTACAGTAAACATTACACTCACAAATGTTCCAAAAGAATAAAGACATCACAAATATCATATAACGTGCCAATAGTTAAAGTACAAAAGGGAAAATAAATAAACATAAATATGGGTTGTATTTACAATGGTGTTTGTTCTTCACTGGTTGCCCTTTTATTGTGGCAACAGGTCACAAATCTTGCTGCTGTGATGGGACACTGTGGTATTTCATCCAATAGATATGGGAGTTTATCAAAATTGGGTTTGTTTTCAAATTCTTTGTGGATCGGAGTAATCTGAGGGAAATATGTGACTCCAATATGGTCATACATTTTGCAGAAGATTAGGAAGTGCAGCTCAGTTTCCACCTTATTTTGTGGGCAGTGTGCACATAGCCTGTCTTCTCTTGAGAGCCAGGTCTTCCTACGGCGACCTTTCTCAATAGCAAGGCTATGCTCACTGAGTCTGTACATAGTCAAAGCTTTCCTTAAGTTTGGGTTTGTCACGGTGGTCAGGTATTCTGCCACTGTGTACTCTCTGTTTAGGGCCAAATAGCATTCTCGTTTGCTCTGTTTTTTTGGTTAATTCTTTCCAATGTGTTAAGTAATTATCTTTTTGTTTTCTCATGATTTGGTTGGGTCTAATTGTGTTGCTGTCCTGGGGCTCTCTGTGTTTGTGAACAGAGCCCCAGTACCAGCTTGCTTAGGGGGCTCTCAATCTCTCGCTCTCTCATGCTCTCTTTCTCTCTCTTGCGCTGTCTTTCTCACTCGCTCTCTCCTGCTCTCTATATATACACACCATTATTGCCCCTCGTTGTTTAACTACTTAACTCCCTTGTATGACTGGGGAAAGAGACTACAGATTCTAACCGCAGTAGTTTCACTTGATAATTGACCTCTTTTACTATGAGTGAGTTCCCACAGCGTGCAGATAGAGACCACCTTGTTGCCCTAGACTGTGTAAAGGGTACAGTCTGAGCCCCCTGGGGGGGCTGACACAGTGCCTGCTCTCCCTCTGGAGAGGGAAAGGGAAAAACTCATCCAGTCTAAAACCTTTAGAATAGCAGGGCCTTGGCGCGCGCGCGTGTGTGTGTGTGTGTGCGTGTGTGATGTCATGTCTATGAGTCAGCTCATAAAGTCCAATAAGGATAATTTAAAGTGGCAATCAGCAGTTACATCAATATTTGGACTTATAAATTAATTGTACTGCATGTACCCATTGATTCTTCAAAAATATAACTTATAAAAGGATAATGAGCTTAGTTCAACTGACGTACCCATCAGAACCCAAAGTGGTTGAGAGTGGTTACATTTCTCTAGCCCCATCCCCACCCTTTTGTAATGAACACTCAGGGAGAAAAAGGTGTAGATTCACACATAGAGAGCAGCAGGTGTTTATTTTGTCTTCACAGAAGACAAGAATCACGGTCACAGGCAGGCAATGGTCATACACAGGTAGGTAAACAGGCAGGAGAATCAAAACTAGGACTGAAGGCTATAACTGGTTCTCAGAAACAAGCTAGGAAATGGCTTAGTAGAGTCAAAACGAACAATACCTCACAAAGGCACAAACAAAATGAACTGAACTAAATAAGGAGCTGATGAGACCAGGTGACTAACTAACACAGGTGAAATCAATGAACAAAATGAAAGACAGGGCTATGTTCAAGAACACAAAGAAGCAGGGCTACATTCAAGAACACAACGGAACAGAACACAAGGTTGACTAAGAAAATAAATACAAAACCTTACAGCTTTTTACCAAAACAGTGGTGGACAACGCTTTGGTATTGTTTTAAAGTGAAACTGACAGAATTTTAGCAACATTAAATCTTATTAATTAATCTGTTAATATACACCCACAGGAAGAATATGACACTTTTTAAAATATGTTCTGACAAGTGAGCACTTAGATATGGTCCTTTTCACATTTTCATAAATTCTTAGAATGTTTGGCAATTATGTATCCTAAGGCATTTGTGAAAATTCTATAGCAATATAGAGTAGGAAAGCGGCCGTGCGTTTGGGCAATTAATAGACACTGCAGTAAATAAAACCTAGTAAAAACATCTGTCTCATCCAGGACCGGAGTCTACGCAGACCAGTGCACTATAGCCAATCAGAGCTACAGTCATGCAAACAAGGCATTTGCCACACAGGATTGCTATCATTGACTTTGAATTGGAATGTGTGTTTACAGGCAGTCGCAAAGGTGCGACTTTAGATCATTAGAACGCATTTGCCAAAAGCCAGAAAATACACCTGAATCAATTTCTGCAAATATGTCAATACCACGAGAGTCCTCTTACATTTGGGAACTTTATAGTCCTATTGATCAAACAACCATGAAAAGGTAGTCTCTCTCTCCCTCAGTTATGCACATCAACAACAACAACTAATGCTAGCCAGAGCAAGATGAGCTAAAATGTAGGGCTGGACGATATGGCCCAAATATTATATCACACTATTTTTTTTAAACTTGGAGGGTATGACGCATGGAGGGTATGACGTTTGGAGGGTATGACGTATGGAGGGTATGACGTATGGAGGGTATGACGTATGGAGGGTATGACGTATGGAGGGTATGAATAATAAAAGTTCTACGTTTGCTTTATGAGTAGTGAGTGATCCTAGGGTGGCAACACATACATTCTATGTGATTTCAATGGGTCTTTCTCCATTTTGATTGTTTAATACTGTTCAATTCAACTTCAACCAATACAAATTTCAGCACTTTTATCATTTCTGCATTTCCTGCACTCAATTGCTGTGGTGGAAAAAATACCCAATTGTCCTACTTGAGTAGGAAAAAGTAAAGATACGTTAATAGAAAATTAATCAAGTAAAAGTGAAAGTTACCCAGTAAAATACTACTTGAGTAAAAGTCTAAAAGTATTTGGTTTTAAATATACTAATACAAAGTATCAAAAGTAAATGTAATTAATCAAATGTACTAGTAAAAGTATAAATAATTTCAAATTCCTTATATTAAGCAAACCAGATGGCACCATTTTCTTTTTTTTTTTATATATATTTACGGGTAGCCAGGGGCGCACTCCAACACTCAGACATAATTTATAAACAAAGCATTTGTGTTTAATGAGTCCTCAAGATCAGAGGCAGTAGACGACCAGGGATATTCGCTTGACAAGTGCGTGAATTGGACCATTTTCCTGTCCTGCTAAGCATTCAAAATGTAACGAGTACTTTTAGGTGTCAGGGAAAATGTATGGAGTAAAAGTACAGCATTTTCTTTAGAAATGTAGTGAAGTAAAAGTAAAACTTGTCAAAAATGAAAATAGTAAAGTACAGATACCAAAACAACTTAAGTAGTACTTGAAAGTATTTTTACTGAAGTAGTACTTGAAAGTATTTTTACTGAAGTAGTACTTGAAAGTATTTTTACTTAAGTACTTTACACCACTGCTCAATTGAGATCATTTCCACACTACCACGTACGGCTGCACGATATGGGCAAATAATCTAGGACTTATTTTTAACCAAATGTTGCAATTACGATTTGACTTGCGAATTAGAGCAAAAGTGTTGGAATCATGGCTATTCTAATTCTATAGTTAGAATATAATAGTGGGCACTTTGAATACAGTGTTGTTTGAGATGACATCGAATTAAAATGCCAGGGAGGAGTTATTGTGACAGGGTAGGAACTAAAGTGTTGATAAGTGTTTCCTAGGGGACCCTATAAACTTTGGCTACGTTGCATGTTTTCTTTAATCTACTTCATGTAGCTAACATATTCCTGCTTTGCATATTCCTCTTTGATTTAGAAGACACTGTTGCACAAACAACATGCTGATTTACATAGGTCTACACCATCACTGGTATTATCAGGCTGTATTAGCTAGCTACGTTTGCTCTTACTTAGTACATTTATTAGTTAGCTATTAGCATTAGCAGCTAACAATTAGCATCTCACAAGATTTAGTGTAACTTGCTAACAAAAGACAAACTAATAGTGTTATTATAGAACACTAGTGGATTTATATTAAGAAGCAAAGTGAAAACAGCATTGTTGTCATCAACATTGTTGCATGTGCTGCATTGACCATGAAGACTGAACACAAGTGTCATCAAATGCGCTCCTTGAGTGACGGGGGTGTGGCTAGGTCTGTGTGGAAAGTGGCACAGAGAGAAAGAGCTGAGAGAGATGACTCAAGTAGCGAAGTAAACTATAAAAATTGACATTACACATTGCATATCACATTTAACAAAACAAACATTCAAATACCGGTATAGAAGGTAAAGTAAAAACCCAAACCGGTCCCTGCACCAATAACGGTATTTCATCAAATACGGTATACCGCCCAGCCCTACTAAAATGTATCTGTGACCAGTATAAAGGAAGTTAGAGGTATGTTCGCGAGTCAATGCTAACTAGCATTAGTGCAATGACTGGAAGTCTAAGGGTATCTGCTACCCATAGACTTACAGTCATTGCGCAACTCTAGTAAGCAATTGCGTTAGCGCTAGTTAGCAACTTCCTTCAAACTGCACGCAGAGACATAGAAATGGTATCCACAAGTTAATCTGACTCTGGAAAAGAAGATAATGGGCCTCATTGCCAAAATCCCAAATTGTCCATTTAATCAAATCAAATGTATTTATATAGCCCTTCGTACATCAGCTGAAATCTCAAAGTGCTGTACAGAAACCCAGCCTAAAACCCCAAACAGCAAGCAATGCATGTGAAAGAAGCACGGTGGCTAGGAAAAACTCCCTAGGAAAAACTCCCTAGAAAGGCCAAAAACCTAGGAAGAAACCTAGAGAGGAACCAGGCTATGAGGGGTGGCCAGTCCTCTTCTGGCTGTGCCGGGTGGATATTATAACAGAACATGGTCAAGATGTTAAAATGTTCATAAATGACCAGCATGGTCAAATAATAATAATCATAGTAGTTGTCAAGGGTGCAACAAGCACGTCTGGTGAACAGGTCAGGGTTCCGTAGCCGCAGGCAGAACAGTTGAAACTGGAGCAGCAGCATGGCCAGGTGGACTGGGGACAGCAAGGAGTCATCATCATTTAATACTTCACACATACTGTATGCATCAATTTGACTTGCCTAGTTAAATAAAGCTTTAATAAAAAAAATATTCTCACTTTTTACTTTGATTCCTTTGACATTTAAAAGGATAATTTCCAAACATTTTAATGCATCGTTTTTATTTTTAACCCCAGCCAATGAGGCAAGCCAGGGCTTTGAAGTTTGGAATAAGCGTAGAGCTTGGAAGAGGACGCAGCTAACAAGCGTTACATACTCTCATGCAGATACAGAGAAAAGAGGCTGCCAGAGAGAGATGAGAAAATGAGAAGAGGGTAAACGTGCAACTGTAAAATGTATAATGCTCAATAAATAACAGGACCGATTAATTCCATTCCATTAGTGTCAGTTAGCTGGACGGTAAATCAGACAGACTTCATGGACCCATATGCGTCAGATCAGTTGTTCTGCTACAAAGGTGTTGAGAAAAAGACCAGATTATTCAAAACCTTTCCATGAGCCAATATGGTTCAATGGTTGTTTTAATAGCCATATTTTATTGTTAATTCAATTAAGGTGGAGCTGGTATACAGAAGGTCAGTGTTGGGTAGCAGTCAGGGTGAAAAATGTGTCATATCTAGATATCTATGTCCCTCCACTCTCCATGTTCTCATGTGACCGACTGGGTTTGAACTCGGGTCATCTACACACCAGAAGACAGTGTCAGCCCGCTTTCGAATGTAAAAATCTACATATATTCAGAGAATGTGAATATGGAGATGTCAGGGAAGGGGGGTTCAACTTTGGGGGGGGGGGGGGGGGGGGTTTCAACTGTTACAAACTGATGCGGAGTGGAGTGTTGGGGTGATGGGGGGGGGTCATTGGTTTTGATAGGGCCCCATAACAATTAGGAGTGTCTAACTGGCTTGCTGCATCCAAGCTTTAATTAATTCCTTATAATGTAAAGTTTCCCCACCAACCAGCTCCCCCACCTCAGGGGAACCCTGGCAGCGAATGAAACAGTCTCTCCACCTCCTCATGCTGCTTGGCATGTCTGTTTTTTATTACAGGTTGAACTCGTTTAGCTACGTTTTGTTTTTTCAACTTTCATTACACAAACCATTCTTTTTTGGATATAAGTTATTAGTGATAAATGACTGTTGGAAGCATACACTGTATTTCACCACTGGGGGAGGGGGGGTGACCGACAAGGACATTAAATCATTTTCTACACAGCTACAGTAAAACACACACACACACACACACACACTAGCAGACCCACACCAGTATACCAGTAGACCAGTACAGTAGACCAGTACAGTACAGTAGACCCACCCCAAGGATGAATCAGCCTTACAAACAACTAGGTGAGGATGACTGGATGGCTGCTGCCTGTGGTCCTGTGTCAGGATGGTAGCTATAACACCAGCAGAAAAAACACCCACCCGCCGTGGCTGGAGCAGCTCCAAACTCCATGTTTTAACTACCCCCGTCTGAAGGTCGGCTGATGAGGTGCTAAGTGTCTAATAAAGGCAGATCAACACTCCTTAAATCAGGACATTTCTCCTTTAATACCTCACCAAATTCACCTCCAACTGATGTGAAACGGATCAGGCTTTCTATAACATCATCTGAAGAGCGGATAAAAGACACTTTTTCAAAGCACCCTGAACTTTTTTAACAAGCTCTGTTTTCTCTTTCCTTCCATGCTTCCAAATGAGAAATTCTTGAATAAATATTAGTGTTTCAGATTTGTTTTCCAGAGATCGTTCATCTACCCCTTGCAGTTTATGGCCTCGATACTCATTATGCCTACAATATTGTTACTGCCCATGAGATCAGTTGAATATGGGCACTATCATAAAAACTGAGCAGCAGCGGTAAAGGTATCCCAACCCTACCAACACTATAAATCTATAGCTATGCTCTTCTGAACCTAGCCACCAAGGTTTCAGACAAGGGTGTATGGGCATGACAATGTGAATCTATCATCTATACTTTTCCTTATCTCTACTAAACTGTATCCTTATCTGATCCTGGATAACCTTTGTCTCTCTTGGTTTCCCACTGAGTTCCTGGCACTGGTTCTATAGCTCTGGCTCAGGCCTGTGATCCATGACAAATCGTGTGATGTGTGGAGAGCATGGAGCCGCAGGGAAGTGCTTCACACAGCAGAGCTGTAAACACCAGACTGTATGGGGAGCGAGAGAGAGATAAACACACTTGTAGGTTTAGGAAGCCTGGGTGGATAAATATGCTAGGCCTTGGGACAATAAAGTTTTATTTTAAATTTTGGTAAAAAATGCTATATCCACTAAGGCCCCGATTTCGACCCGAGTTAAGCGTGCGTAAATGGAACGTAATTAAGTTTTTATGCATTTTTCCTTGACCTTAAGCATGATAATTTTGTGCTATTCACCTGCTGTTTGTTTTGGGTGGAGCTCAAATAAATTAAGGTGTGGCATATTATGATTTTTACTTAATTCCCTAATAATTCCACCTCCTTTATGCGCGAGGAAACCTAGAATAATATCTAGCGAACCTACCGGTTCCAAGTGGAAAAACATCTAGGCCTACTTTCTTTTTTCTGATAGAAATAACACCATTCTCCATGCACTGTACAAATAGACAAGAGCTATCGATAAGAGCTAGATAAATGTGTAATCTGTTTGGATAAGGGAATTGTAGCCTAAATATAAATTCTACTTGTTTTAGATCTATTTTACCTTATAATCGCTGGAGACAAATGTGAAACCAGTCACTTTTTTCCCACAGTAAAGTTTATGAAATGCTGTGCATTTATGCAGAATTTAAATTGTACGGCCTTTTAACTTGCAGGGGTGGGCACTCTCGAAAGTCTTAATTATAGGCTACCCAGACTTTCTCTGTCTCCTATTTCTATCATGTTAAATATTAACCACTATCAGTATCGACCTTCAGCAGGCCTAATAACAACACATATTCAACTGCCAATTTACTGTTAGTTCCCTTCAGTTTGTATAGCCTATATTATCATTCTATTTAATTACATTGTTTTGTTTACCTTCATGTGCTTCCTCTGTAAACGCCATCACGGCCATGTGGTTGTTGCTGAGGATCATTAGTAACAGTTGATAATATTTAAAAAGACATGCAGGCTAATTAAATTGTTATGGAGTGGAGCACAGACCAAGCCTAAGAGTTTGAACCCGATGCATGGTGCAATCCTTGACTGTGTCACCACACAGTTCCAAGGTTAGTGTAGGCAATAGACTGTAAAGATGTGCGCTGAGAGTCAGGAAGCAAGTTCAGGGAGTGAGTGTTTTAATAAATAAATGCACATAAACCAAGAACCACAAACAACATACAGACTAACACTGGAACAGAAACAATAACACCTGGGGAAGGAACCAAAGGGAGTGACATATATAGGGAAGGTAATCAGGTAGGTGATGGAGTCCAGGTGAGTCTGATGACGCACAGGTGCGCGTAACGATGGTAACGATGGTGACAGGTGTGCGTCATAGCGGGCAGCCTGGTGACCTAGAGGCCGGAGAGGGAGCACATGTGACATAGACAAGAGTATAGCCTACTATTATACATATTATAAGTATATGTACACTAACCAGCCAACATTATCATGGGTTGAAGAACTGAATATCGCAATTTTCAGAATGAATCAAACCAGTTTTCTTTCTTTTGTGCGTAAAGGCTCTCCAAACCAGTTTTTTTATGATTCATAAATAATAAAAAAATGTATTATTTAGGGTAAGAAAAGTATCTACCAATTGGTGCTGAAAGAGACGAATATGTATATATTTAGATGGCTTTCTTTCATTGATGCCTAATATTCTGAACCTGTTCTCTTCATATATTCTAGTGAGTCTGTCGACAAAATTATAACTAAAAGGTACACCGTATTTAAAGGGATGGCTTAAGATAAATGTACTTGAAACTCTATTGAATGAAAACTCCACAAGAAAATCTGTTGGTCAGCAAGAGGAAAGGTTTTCAGCGGTTGAATTACATTTATGCAGCGAACGCAAGGGAACCATGCCTGCAAAGCCTGTTATGCACCTTCATAAGGTAAGTCTGAATACCAACTACTGAGAATTGCGTAGGAAAGGTGTGTGTAAGAAAGATGTAACTTCCTAATTTGGAATCGGGCCAATAGAGTTACTCTTTAGTTGGTCCTTTACATGTGAGATACTTCAGAACGATGAAGAAAATGAAACATCTATCTGCACAACATCTTTGAATTTGGTGCTATAAGATTCTATCTGCAATCCAATCACACAATGCTGGGTTGTCAATCACAAATAATTGTATGTAAGGTGATATACTTAGAGTCATGAAAGAGGAAGACATCACAAAGCAGTTCTGATATCGGGGACTTGAAACATACTCATTATCTCAAAACTATACATTTTGCAGTTAGAGCTTTATAGTCCCAAGTCCATGATTATTCATATCATAGGTTCAGGTCCTCTTTTTCAATTCATTAAATTTTTTTCACTTTTTCAGAAGAATTGCCATAACGTAAGCTCTTTATGGTAAAAACAAATAAATACAGGTTCCTTAGAGCATGTTTTTGTCCCTTAGGAGAGGCATCGCTGTTTTCTGTCTTGTTCTATATCAATACAGAACCTACATGGAAGGGGGTATTTCAAACATTACAAACTTACCACATTCTATTGATTAACAGCTAGTATTTTACTGACTTTGGGTGTCAGAGACCAGGAAAATATATCAGTTTACTTATCCAGAGCTAAGCTTTAGCAATGATGCTAGTTATCCATAGGATATAAGGTGCATTCTGAAAGTATTTAGACCCCTTGACTTTTTCCACATTTTGTAACGTTACAGCCTTATTCTCAAATTGATGAGGACAAAAAACTATTTTTCATCCATCTACACACAATATCCCATAATGAAAAAAAGCAAAAACAGGTGGATACATTTTTTTGCACTTTCTACTCAGTACTTTGTTGCAGCACCTTTTGGCATCGACTACAGCCTTGAGTCTTCTTGGGTATGATGCTACAAGCTTCGCACACCTGTATTTGGGGAGTTTCTCCCATTCTTCTCTTCAGGTTCTCTCAAGCTCTGTCAGGTTGAATGGAGAGCTACGCTGCACAGCTATTTTCAGGTCTCTCCAAACATGTTAGATCAGGTTCAAGACCGGGCTCTGGCTGGGCCATTTAAGGACATTCAGAGCCACTCCTGCGTTGTCTTGGCTGCGTGCTTAGGGTCGTTGTCCTGTTGGAAGGTAAACCTTAGTCTAGTCCTAGTCTGAGGTCCTGAGCTCTCTGGAGCAGTTTTTCATCAAGGATCTCTTTGTACTTTGCTCCGCTCATCTTTCCCTCTATCCTGACTAGTTTCCCAGTCCCTGCTGCTGAAAAACATCCCCACAGCATGATTCTACCACTACCATGCTTCCGGGTAGGGATGTTGCCATGTTTCCTCCAGTCGTGACATTTGGCATTCAGGCCAAATAGGTGTGTGCCTTTCCAAATCCTGTCCAATCAATTTAATTTACCACAGGTGGACTCCAATCAAGTTGTAGAAAAATCTCAAGGATAATCAATGGACAGGATGCACCTGAGTTCTATTTCGAGTTTCATAGCAAAGGCTCTGAATACTTATATAAATAAGGTATCTGTTTTTTAGATTTAATACATCTGAAAACCTTTCTAAAAACCTGTTTTTGCTTTGCCATTATGGGGTCTTGTGTGTAGATTGATGAGGATTATATATATATTTTTAATCCATTTTAGAATAAGGCTGTAAAGTAACAAAATGTGGAAAAAGTCAAGGAGTCTGAATACTTTCCGAATGCACTGAAGTGTATTTGTCATTTTAGGGAACTACCACTTTAACAAACGTGTGATGAACATGAATTAATATATTTGATGATGTGATTAGAAAGAAGGAAGGGTATTCTCTTTATTTCATTATTGAATGTCTATACTTTTCTACTTAAATTACTTTAACATTCTGTGCCATATGGCCTTATGGCTGAACCTAGATTGACATTTCTATCTGCGATTGCACCCCCCCAAAAAACTAATTTGCAAATGTCTTAGGATTTTGATGCTCAACACTTCAGGTACCTTTAAGGTGAGGACCCTGGGTTATGAAAGAACAATTCACTACAAAACAGTTCTGCGATCACAACCTGGGATGTGAAAACTTTGATGCTCAATATCTCAGAGCTATGCTTGTGCAGATAGAACTGTATAGTTCCAAGGTCTCGTATTGTAACTTGGGAGAGTCGGCCATGTGTCTAAGGGACACATTTGGGGTTCCAAGTCTCAGACAGGGCTACGTTTTCATGAGAGCGTGTTTCCAAATCACCTCCACTACGCTATGTACTGTATTGTAGGTTTGGTTTTTTGAAGCTTGGGTTCACATGGTCTCAGGTTTGAATGAAATACCTAATTCAAGGTAGGCCAGTATTACTGAAGTCTGCAGAGTAATTACGTTGTAGTTACTGTAAATGTTTATTCTGATCAAACACCTTTTTATAGGATTTCTTCTGAATGGACAATCCAACCAACAGAAAATCCCAGAGGAACAAAGGTACCACCTGAACTACAGTGGGGTTTGATGTATCACTGTCTGTGCTGATTCACTATATTACCTTCAGAGGTGAAACTAGATAGTCATCAAGAGAGAAAAGAGAAGCACATTTCAGTGTGCTCAAGAAAAAAGTATCAAGCACAGGTTTCGGAAAACCCCACTTTGACACATAACCGCAAAGATATGTTAATCTCTCTCAATCTCATAAAACACATACACATGCATGCACACACACATACACATGCACGCATACACACACACATGCACACACACACACATACAATTGCACACACACACATACACATGCACGCACACACACGCACACACACACACACACACACACACACACACACACACACACACACACACACACACACACATACACATGCACGCACACACACACACATACACATGCACACACACACACACACACACACACACATACACATGCACGCACACACACACACATTCACATGCGCGCAAGCGCAAACACACACACCAACAAACAATTTGCCTAAAATAAATTTAACCCAATCAACCCCCATACACATAACCAATATTCACACACAGCCCAGATGAAAGCTGTCTTTAAGCACGGTGAGTTTGTACCAGGAGGGTAGCTACTGTACACATCCAGTGTACAACCCATTCCCAACCACCCAGACCTGACAACATCCAGCAGCACTGCAGGCTAGGCCTCGCTGCTTCTTTGTGGTTTATCCTTTTATAACAAAAAAGGGTAGCATGGCAACATTGTTTAATAACAGTAAAACTGAAAAGAGCAAAAATAAACAGAATTTCTGGCAGTAGCTTGAAATCAGTTGTAAAAGTAAACTTGTTAACCTGCCCATAACACTTGATTTTACACAAGCCATTTACAGTGCCTGAAGTAGCTACTTTTCCTTCTGTCTCTAGAGAGGAAAATACAGCGCTGCTGTTAGCCCCATCTAAATTTGTTTATTAGAGAGAAAGAGACAGATCGAATTCCAGATAAAGTAAGTGAATGGATGGAGAGGGGCTGGAAGAGAGAAAGATTCCCTCCTTTTCCAAAAGCTGTCTGATAAACTTACTACATTGCCACATCGAACCTTTTCTCCACAGAGAAGCTGCACTGAAGGCCTGTGTTTCAGAACCACTCATATTCCACAGATTCAGCAATCTAACTCACAACAAGTTCAGTTAAAAGCTACAGTACAGTAAACCTCAGAGCACATAGCAGTAACTTTGTTTTATTTTCTGGCTCGTACAGCTACATGATGTTTGATACTGAAAGCCCATGGTACTTTATCATCATGCTCACAATCACCATCATGTCCAGGCAATGTGCATATATACAGTACAGTACATAGCCCCTCACCAGTTCAATGGAGATCTAACATACACCATGGATTACAACAGTAAATGACACAAGTGTCTTTGCTGGGTTCACTGGGTATGAGCTGAGCTCCATCCAGTCGTTGGCAGCCAGTGTTACAGTTGGACCAGCCTGGGCTAAGGCTGTACCTGAGTTGAGGAGCAGGCATAGCATGCAGGTGAGCGGGCTGAGGGAGGGAGGCATCCAGCAGGCTCACCTGTACACCAGCAGACAGGTGTGCCTGCAGCCAGGGCCAACATCTACCTGTACCTATAGCTCCTTAACACCCAACACCCATCAGCCGGCACAGATTCCTCTACCCACCCCAATAGGGGTGACTGTCTCCAAGGTCCCAGGCAGGCAGAGAAAACAACATTTCAGCACCATGCGTATTTCCTGGCCCCTGCTAACGTAGACCCCCATGGATAACACATTCCTGTGATCAAGGCAGCCGTGAGAGCCACCCCCCCCCCCCCAACTCCCCTCTCCACACACACACCCCCACACCCCAATCGCACCCTCCCCACGCGCACTCAGGCGCATCGCCGAAATTCAAACCCAGCGACCCTCACAGGCAACAGTCCAGTTCCTGGAGAGACAAGAGGCAGAACATCTCATCCTGAAAGATGTAATATGTCCTCAGAGTGAGATGAGTGTGAGGGCTGCAAACACCGAGTAGGCAGGCATGGAGGTACATATGGTTCAGACAGGAGTGGAAGTTAGGAGAAATTTAAGTACCGTTACCTGAACTCTAATAGACTCATTTGATTCTATCGAATTAATTGATTCCACTTTATTCTAAGAGATTCTATTGATTCTAATGTTTCAGAGAGGATCCTTCCACTGTAGGCCCTATTTTCACAAAACAAAGAGAAGGTTGAACACTATAATACTCACAATATCTGTTATGAAATCTATTTCGAAACCATTTAACCGATTCAGTCTTGCAACTGTTGCATACCAAACTCACACGCCAACTATTTGAACAAACACAGTGCATTGCCATCTTGATATAAAGCATAAGGACTGAGGCTTTCTGATTTGAAGAAAACATCTACTCATTCCACACACAAGAAACCCTGACTGAAATACGACTCTGCCTATAGTATACATTCCAATTTGCTTTGTTAAAAAGCACTTTTCGTCTTGAGTCCCCTGACAGACTGGAAAATGAAATGTGTTGTTGATGGTGTCACTGCCGCCCTGGTTGCCCACTTGGCACCTCAGAGTCATTATACAAGGGCTGGGTCATTGTGAGCCCGGCGGAGGTTTGCCTTGTTAACGAACCAGGAGCTGAGAAGCATGGACCAAACTGAAAGTTTACCCACTTTTTCCTCTCTTCATTGCGCTCTCTCCCATCTCTTTCTCTCTCAATATCTCTGACCTTCTCTCCTAATCTCTCTCTTTCTCTCCCCTCTATCTTCATCTCTCTCCATTTTCTCTTTCTCTCTCCAACCCCCTCCCTAGCTGAGCTCACCCTCCACTTCACTCTGGTTCTTCTCCCAGTTGCTCTGTATATTACACTTTCTGTGTAGAAACCTGTCAAATAAAGTGATGACCCTATTAACACTGCATACAAATGACCAAACAGTCATGAATGCAGTCTTTACTAAGGTGAGCAACAGGGCCATTGAAGGCTCTTTCCACAGTCTCATTTTCCATATTCAGGGGCCACAGTTGTATAATGGCAGTGATTTGCTTTTTAATAGTTGTGTAATTACATATTATTGAGGTTGAACTAGGTTAACAAACTGATTATTTAGTACACTATAAAGGAAATAGGGTGCCATTTGGGATACACCCTAGGCCTTAATAAGAATAAAAGGCACTGAGGGAAGAGGGTTGTGCGGCAGTGTGGGGTGTGAGTTTGGTGACAGGGCGGTCAGTGCCGTCTTGTCCTTCCAGGTCGCTGACCTGCTCCACGTCCAGTCGTGTATCTTTAACAGCATGGCATGTGTTCAATGGTCATCTGGCTTTTTTCAAAAGCAACTCATCTAGACTATCCACCATCCAGGGTGAGGCACGATACAGCAGGACATGTTGGTTGGTGCATCCTTTACTCAAGGCTGTCACCTAGTGGTTTATTTTTAAAAGAATAGACACTCTTTTACTTGTTTACTTGTTTAAAGGTTAGACAGAGAGTTTGAGAGCTGTAGCCTGTCCTTGATGTTGAGGCAGTAACCTACAGTGGTTTTAGTTTCACACAGCTGTATAAAAACAAGCCATGGTCTCCTGCAGTGATTTGTGGCTCCACAGCTGACTGCCAGAGGAGAGGGAGGAAGAGGAGGGGAGGCCAGGTCGAGGTGGCGTGGAGGGGGTGACCTGGGGGCAGAAGGTAGAGGTGGGTGGGTGGGTGGGGAACCTGCAGGTGTGTGTGCGCTGCTAACTCCTCTGGCTAGGGACAAGTGCACTGCACCTGCACCACATATGCTCAATCAAACCCACACTCATTCACATTCCAACATCCGCAATGCAAATACATACACACGGACAACAATAGTGTTACTGTGTGTGTGTGTGTGTGTGTGTGTGTGTGTTTGTGAGTGCGTGATGCCTTGTGTTACAACATAAAACACCTCTCTCTCTCCCCGATCACACGTCATCAGTCAACAACAAACAGATGTGGGACAATCTATCTGACTGGGTAAGAGACGTCACCATGATGAATGTCTTCTTCTCCCTAGACCTGGACTCCCTAAATCTCTGGGGAGGGGGAGGGGCGATGACACTCCTCCTTATTTTCTACCTCCTCCTCCTCTTGCTTGCTGGCAAATGATGCTAATCGCGGTCTGGTTAGCTCGACTGACTCAGCAGTTTGGAGAGCACTTTCACACGCTGGAGAAAGTAATCAGGAGTAAGCAGTGTTCTGGAACAGCGGGCCTAGAGGGGCGGCTAGCTTCCAACCCCTCCCCCAGGCTAGCAGTCAGACCTCCAGGAGCTCAGGATGCAGAGGAGATGCCTTGACTGATATAATGACATGGAGATGGACTTTCTGGACTCACAGGGTATGTGACTTGTAATGGTACTACCTTCGACCTTGAAGTGTTTCCTGCCACTTTAACAATATCTCCCTCAGGTTATATAGACAATACCTTAGTATCCTGCAAAGGACCTTCTAGAGCGGCAGACAGTACAGACAATAAATCACCACAACCAACACAATCATCTATTCCCAATAGACAATGTGAACAACAAAGATATGACTGTATGCAAGAAGAGTGAAGACACAAAATTCCCTTCTGGTCTAAGAGAAAGGAAACAACTAAATCCACTGTAGGGTCGTTCCATGTCATTTCCACAAGCCATGACACTCACAATCTCAGATTGTTCTGAAGTATTTTCTATTAGAAACATAAGATAAGCATTCCAGAAACGTAATTTTGTTCAAATATAATTTGATCTCTGTAACAGCCATCGTAGGAAGTGGACCAAAAATGCAGCGGGTACGTGAATGCTCGTCTTTATTTTCTGACGCACACTATACAAAAACGAATGACAGCTAACCAGTACTGCATGCTAAACATAGCAGTGCACAAACAACCTCCCACAATACCCATAACAAACAAACCCCTATATATAGGACCTTCAATCAGAGGCAACGAGAAACAGCTGCCTCCAATTGAAGGCCCAATCCCAATTAACTAAACATAGAACTAAACACCCTAGATCAGACATAGAAATACACTAACATAGAACATAGACCAAAACCCCGCAAACTCTAAACAAACACCCCTCTACATAAACACACACCCCGAACCACATAAAACAAATACCCCCCTGCCACGTCCTGACCAAACTACAATAACAAATGAACCCTTTACTGGTCAGAACGTGACAGTCTCTGTGAATTTAAACTAACTGATTGCACCCAAATTGTCCATTTTAATTCATAGGATTCATATAATATTAAATAATTACAAGTACTATGGAGCTGCAGCTCATAGTATTGTTCCCCTCCATTTTTATAGGGATAGTTCACCCTAATTAAAACATTGCATCAGATTTGGACCAAACTTTTTCCTAACAATGAGTAAGACATGAGGAATACAAAGAAGTGGTCAAAAACCCTCCATGGACCCCCCCACGTCAATCCCACCCCAACAATGAGTATATAGCATCAGTTCTCTGTTTGACAGGTAGGATGGAGCTGCGGCTCAGAGAACTGTTTCTTCATCCTATGTAATGTATTCTCAATGAATTTGGTGATGTTTTTTTCCCTGTCATTGAAGTTGTTGGGTTTATTTTTAAATTTAACCTCTATTTAACTAGGCAGGTCAGTTAAGAACAAATTCTTATTTACAATGACGGCCTACCCCGGCCAAACCCGGACGACGCTGGGCCAATTGTGCACCACCCTATGGGACTCCCAATCACAGCCAGATGTGATGCAGCCTGGATTCGAACCAGGGACTGCAGTGACGCCTCTTGCACTGAGATGCAGTGCCTTAGACCGCTGCGCCTCTCAGGAGCCGGGATCCATCCTACGTCCTGATATTACTAGGTTCTGACCACTACATGGTGCTGTTCCTGTTATTAGGTGCTTATTTTTTAAAGAATTCCCCAGCACACATGTTTAAAGGGATAGTAAACCCTAATTACAAAATTGCATTACCTGTTAGCAGTCTATGGATAATGTATGACAGCAACTTTGGTTTTGTTTACCTGGCCACTTTTTCAAATGCAAACATTTTAGCACTTGTGGCACAAATCCAACACAAGTCAATGGTACAAATATTAGCATTTTCGCACTCTTTAAAACATAATCACCTAAGACCAGGAACAGCACCATCTAGTGGTCAAAACTTGGTAATATCAGGATGTAGAATGGGACATAAACTCAACAGCGTCAATTACTAATTTCTCTGAACAGGGAAACAAAACTTCACCAAATTCACTGAAAATGGGGATCCTCAATAAATACAAATACAAAAATACATTACATAGGATGAAAAAACAATACTCCATGCCGCAGCACCATACTACTTGTCAAACATAGAGAACTGAGTAAACTCAGTAAAAAAAGAAACGTCCTCTCACTGTCAACTGCGTTTATTTTCAGCAAACTTTACATGTGTAAATATTTGCATGAACATAACAAGATTCAACAACTGAGACATAAACTGAACAAGTTCCACAGACATGTGATTAACAGAAATGAAATAATGTGTCCCTGAACAAAGGGGGGGTCAAAATCAAAAGTAACAGTCAGTATCTGGTGTGGCCACCACCTGCATTAAGTACTGCAGTGCATCCCCTCCTCATGGACTGCACCAGATTTGCCAGTTCTTGCTATGAGATGTTACCCCACTCTTCCACCAAGGAACCTGCAAGTTCGGGGACATTTCTGGGAGGAATGACACTAGCACTCCCCCTCCGATCCAACAGGTCCCAGACATGCTCAATGGGATTGAGATCCGGGCTCTTCGCTGGCCATGGCAGAACACTGACATTCCTGTCTTGCAGGAAATCACGCACAGAACGAGCAGTATGGCTGGTGGAATTGTCATGCTGGAGGGTCATGTCAGGATGAGCCTGCAGGAAGGGTACCACATCAGGGAAGAGGATGTCTTCCCTGTAACGCACAGCGTTGAGATTGCCTGCAATGACAACAAGCTCAGTCCAATGATCCTGTGACACACCGCCCCAGACCATGATGGACCCTCCACCTCCAAATCGATCCCGCTCCAGAGTACAGGCCTCTGTGTAATGCTCATTCCTTCAACGATAAACACGAATCTGACCATCACCCCTGGTGAGACAAAACCGCGACTCCTAAGTGAAGAGCACTTTTTGCCAGTCCTGTCTGGTCCAGCGACGGTGGGTTTGTGCCCATAGGCGACGTTCTTGCCGGATGTCTGGTGAGGACTTTCCTTACAACAGGCCAACAAGCCCTCAGTCCAGCCTCTCTCAGCCTATTGCGGACAGTCTGAGCACTGATGGAGGGATTGTGCGTTCCTGGTGTAACTCGGGCAATTGCTGTTGCCATCCTGTACCTGTCCCACAGGTGTGATGTTCGGATTTACCGTTCCTGTAGCGCTGTCTTAGGCGTCTCACAGTACGGACATTGCAACTTATTGCCCTGGCCACATCTGCAGTCCTCATTCCTCGTTACAGCATGCCTAAGGCACATTCAAGTAGATGAGCAGGGACCCTGGGCATCTTTCTTTTGGTGTTTTTGAGAGTCAGTAGAAAGGCCTATTTAGTGTCCTAAGTTTTCATAACTGTGACCTTAATTGCCTACCGTCTGTAAGCTGTTAGTGTATTAACGACCGTTCCACAGGTGCATGTTCATTCATTGTCTATGGTTCATTGAACAAGCATGGTAAACAGTGTTTAAACCCTTTACAATGAAGATCTGTGAAGTTATTTGGATTTTTACGAATTAGCTTTGAAAGACAGGGTGAAATCCCACCTCCGTTGTTGAGGTGGGATTGGCGTGGGTTCTGGGGGGTCAGTGGGTTCTGGGGAGTCTGTGGATTCTGGGAGGTCAGTGGGTGACTTTTAACCATTCCTTTGGATTCCTCATGTCTAACTCATTGTTAGAAAAAAGTCTGGTCCAAATCAGATGTTAGGTACTGTATTTATTGAATATTATATGAACCCTATAAATGAAAATAGCAAATTTGGGTACAATCAATCAGCTTAATTTAAAATTATATTTCAACAGAATGTTTCAGGAATGCTAATCTTTTTAACAGAAACTATTTCAGAACAATCTGAGATGGTGGGTGTCAAAATCCTCTTTCTTGTGCTTTTTGAGGTGGAACAACCCTGTATCTACTTGTGTCTGGACAGCATTAGAGAGAGAGCGAGAGAGAGTGAGAGCGAGAGTGTGCGTGTACAACACAGGTCCAAAGAAAGAAGGAACCCCCTCCTAATTATAGTCTCCAGCCACACACTGGAAGTTTCTGAGTAAACTTTTTCTCACTACGTGGTGGCAACACTCCATAGAGAGACCAGTAAAAATAACAAGCCTGAAAAGCTCTTCTGTTTCTTCATAGGAATTGTTTGTTTACACGTGATGAGGGGGTGAGGAGGAGTTTGGGGGGTTAGAGGGAAGATGGGAGGTCTGTGTGTCATGTGGTAGGGTAGAGTTTCCCCTGATGGGCCAAGGCATGTTGGGTAATCTAAACGATATGCACCACAAACGATGCAACTGGCGATCGTGTGATCATGTTTTTGCCCTTTTTCCTCTGGGGAAATTGGGGGGAATTATGGGCGCAGCTGAACCCCGTTGATAAACAGGCTGAGGAGTAAAGTATATAAATGGTCGCTACGCAAGCTTTGGAGATGAAAAATGACCCAGCCACATGTAAACTGTGGTCGGAAAACACAGAAAGCTGCTGACTAACTGCAGTGGGGTAAAAGGTGGGGGCGCCCTGTTATTTGGTCTGGGCCTGGGCTGCCTGACTGAGAGTGCCTCACTCATCTAAACATGTCCTCTTTAGTCTGGGTATACCAACCACCCAACCAACCCACCAACCAGGGCTGTAGTTTTTGCCACCATCTGTATCACATAAATACGTGCTCATCACCTTCCTCCATCCATCCAAAATAGCCCTGCTGTGAAATAGAGACCTGTTGCTGTTATTGTTTTTGCTCTTTATCAGCTTAAAGGCCTGTTCGTGGGCACCCTATTAAACAACACAACTCATTTTAAAACACAGGAAAGGAGTTCACTGACTGCAGTTTATTATTACTTACTTTCCTTACAGAGGATAAAGAAACACTTCAATCTGAGGAGTTTTCCAAAGTCTTCAAGTGTCTCATTAAAACTTCAAGTAACTTCAATACAGATGGCATTTAATCTGCTCGGGGACTAGAAATCATATCTCATTGGGTTCATATCTCTAGTAAATGTGTGTGTTTTACTGGGTTGACAGGCATCATACTCAGAACCAATGAAATCTCTCATTCCCTGGAGTGAATTTCCTGTTGTACTTCTGCTGTGTAAACACTAGAATGTAATGATGTGTCAGATGAATGTTTTAAAACTGGGCTTTTTATATGGATTCTACCACCATTAGTGCAAATCAACACATCCTTAAAAAAAGATCAAATAAACAAGCATAACCCTGTCACCTTGGAAACAGATTAACAACAGGTTTCCTACTGGACTAGAGGTTGGTTAGTGGACTGATGATGCCCTCAAAATGCCACTCAGGGATCCAAAGTAATGTTATTTCAGCCCAACACGCTGACAGGCCCTGTCCAGAAACAAAACCTATCCCCTACCCCCCCTAACAAGCCCTAGCCATAGACACTTGGCCTCCACCACCAGCACTGAGAAAGAGCTCAGCCTCTCAGGTCATGGGTTTATTTATCTGTCTCAGTTCAAAGGTCACAGTTCACCAACAGACAGGGTAGTAGTATTCCATCTTTATTACAGGAAGGTGCCAACCCAGCCCCTGCTCAAAACAAGTTCCCTGATTGATTTATGGTATAGTAATAACAGGGTTCATACCCAGGAGGCAGCTTAATTGGGGAGGACAGGCTTGTGGTAATGGCTGGAGCGGTATCCGCGGAATGGCATCAAATACATGGTTTCCATGTTTGATGCCTTTCCATTTGCTCCGTTCCGGTCATTATTATGAGCCGTCCTCACCGTCAGCAGCGTCCTGTGGTTCATACACATTTTGACAGATGGAATTTCATGACTTTTCCATGACCAACCATTAGCAGTGTTTCTATGTACATAATGTATAAAAAATGACGTGTAATGTGGTATTGACACCGGGAGGCTGCTCTATGATCCCATTTACAATCTCCTGTAGTTGCGCAAGGCACTTAACCCCCACAAATTAAAATACCAGGTACGCAACTGCATAAAAAACATGTGGTCAACCCTCAGTCTGTAGAGGTACTGGGTGTGCAGGCATTTGATCAAGCCCTGTTCAAACACATCAGAGCCAGCTTATCAAGGCCCGGCTGAGCAGCTCATTTCCAAAGTGTGGTTTGTTAAATGGGGAATGGAATAAAAGCCTGCACACCCACTAGCTCTCCTGGAGGATGGTTGGCCACCCTTAACATACAAAATACATGTTATGCCTTTTTAAAATAATTCACTGATTTTAATATATCAAAGAGCAAATGGCTATGGTAGGCTACAAATATTTTTATTCAGCTGATGCAAGTTCACAACTTTTCTTCAGGAAAGTATCTTTTCTAGTTTACTCATCCTCTCACTGTCAACTGCCTTTATTTTCAGCAAACTTAACATGTGTAAATATTTGTATGAACATAACAAAATTCAACAACTGAGACATAAACTGAACAAGTTCCACAGACATGTGACTAACATAAATTGAATAATGTGTCCATGAACAAAGGGGGGGTCAAAATCAAAAGTAACAGTCAGTATCTGGTGTGGCCACCACCTGCATGAAGTACTGCAGTGCATCTCCTCCTTATGGACTGCACCAGATTTGCCAGTTCTTGCTGTGAGATGTTACCCCACTCTTCCACCAAGGCACCTGCAAGTTCCCAGACATTTCTGGGGGGAAATCACCCACCGATCCAACAGGTCCCAGACGTGCTCAATGGGATTGAGATCCGGGCTCTTCGCTGGCCATGGCAGAACACTGACATTCCTGTCTTGCTGGAAATCACGCACAGAACGAGCAGTATGGCTGGTGGCATTGTCATGCTGGAGGGTCATGTCAGTCTGAGCACTGATGGAGGGATTGTGCGTTCCTGGTGTAACTCGGGCAGTTGTTGTTGCCATGCTATACCTGTCCCGCATGTGTGATGTTCGGATGTACCGATCCTGTGCAGGTGTTGTTACACGTGGTCTGCCACTGCGAGAACGATCAGCTGTCCGTTCTGACTCCCTGTAGCGCTGTCTTAAGCGTCTCACAGTATGGACGTTGTCATTTATTGCCCTGGCCACATCTGCAGTCCTCATGCCTCCTTGTAGCATGCCTAAGGCACATTCACACAGATGAGCAGGGACCCTGGGCATCTTTCTTTTGGTGTTTTTCAGAGTCAGTAGAAAGGCCTATTTAGTGTCCTAAGTTTTCATAACTGTGACCTTAATTGCCTACTCTCTGTAAGCTGTTAGTGTCTTAACGACCGTTCCACAGGTGCATGTTCATTAATTGTTTATGGTTCATTGAACAAGCATGGGAAACAATGTTTAAACCCTTTACAATGAAGATCTGTGAAGTTATTTGGATTTTTACAAATTATCTTTGAAAGACAGGGTCCTGAAAAAGGGGCGTTTCTTTATCTTAGCTACCTTAGGCTAGCTGACTAGCAGGGGCAGACTAGCCATCTGCCAGAAGAGCTGGTCCATTTTTAGCCTAGTGGGCCTGCCTAACTAATTTAACATTTTTTTTTATAATAAATTATTTGACTAATAATGGGGGCCTCAATTGAAAAAAACGGGCCGGTTTGGGGGCCTCATGGAAATAAATTGCCGATGTGTTACAAATGCCAGGGATGATTTCCGGTCCCAGTCCGCCCCTGCTGACCATCGTCTATTGAGTTGCAATGTCCCATACGATGGATGCCCAAATCAACTGGAAGTATCTACAAAACAAGTTTTGAAGCCAAATAATCCAAAAGAAAAGCTACATCTAATATTTTTTCCTAAAATTACTGTTCGCGATTCACAAATTACTATTTTGATTCCCATTCGGTTCGATTGAACAAACACAGACGCGCTCAAGTGTCATTCCAATCCTGGCTGATATGCAGATTTTTTTTATTTGATTAATAAAATGTAAAAACTGTGCCTAAACAAATTAAATTAACAAATTATTAAATACATTTCCATGACTTTTCCAGGCCTGGGAAACACCATTTTGAAATTCCATGACTTTTCATGACCATAAAAACCCTGTAATAACTTTGTATTATGTTATGATGGTTGCTTAACCCACTGAAAGAGGTCAATCAGATTTGACAAATTAGCAGGTAACACATTAAGCCAGGTGGAACCAGCCTGATCGCTGCGGCTAGGTAAAATTAACCTCATCTAAAAAGTTATTCCTCCCTGATTCAGCGGTGATGAAGTCTACATTTCCGACAGAAGCTACAGACCGTTAGGTTGCTTCTCACTCTAGCCATATTGTCAAAGGTAGACTGGTATGATACAATCTGCGTCCCAAATGGCATCCTATTTCCTATATATATGGCCCCCTCCACAAAAGTATTTCCTTCAGTCACACAGACATCACTCCCCCCCCCCCCCCGAGGCTTGGACCATGCAGGGTGTCCAAGATGATGGCATCACTTCTCAGAGCCACATTATATAAACAACACCTTCACTGAAAGAACACACAGTTGAGCATGTCCCAGATTCTGCCAATGATGGCAAAACAACAAACGAACCATGGCTGGGACTTCAGAAACTGTTATTCTGAGTGTCTTTACAATAAGGAACCGTTAGTTTCTTATAATGTCCGGATATTTTAAGCTTGAGAAACGACTCGTGAGAAACAAGTTTGTCCTTTGTCTCGTCTAGAATCTTGCAGGGATACTGTCAAACTTACCTAAATGCCCTCTGGTACATGGATACAGCTGCCTGAAAGTAAAGCCCTTAAACTGTTCTCTGGGCACTTAGGGCCCTCTTGAATCAAATCTGATAATGTGCTTGCTGGGATAAGACAAAACATAACACAGAAAGATGTAGAAAATTGAGAGCCCATAAAATCTCCTGCATCCAATAAATAAATATTTTAAAATGGTGTTTATTCATTCACAATTCACATTCATTATTACACAAAGGGCAATAAACATCAAACAATAAAAAACATATTTGAATAAAAAATTTGATTTAAAAACAGGGAGCCCTATATCCCCATGGAGTCCATTGTAAACCATAAGCAGGTATCGGCTCAATCCTAAATGGACCCCTAGAACCTTCACCTAATGCACTTGTGCAGATCTGTGAGGATTCGATTTGTATATGCAATATGGTGAAACTTCCACCTAGCCTATCAAACAGCAAGGTGGAGCTATTACCACATTGATTGCACCGGTCAAATTCTCTCCACAATTGCATACTGGCTTAGGGGTCCATTTGGAATTGGGCCATCCTGTGATCCTTACATCACTCCCCACCGTTGGCGGCCATCTTGTTGGTCTCCTCCTTTCCTGTCAATGTCCTCTTGCTGATGCCGCTGAAGTACTTTTCCCTGAAGGCGTTGTGGCCTTGGTACGGGCTAAAGTGAGGGTCTGACAGGTGGGCCAGCACATCTGTCTCCTACAGAGAGAGAGAAAAGACAATTCAGCCTCATATACCAACGACAGAAAGTTCTTGGTACAATTATACCTCTTAAATTTGCAAGAAAAGTGTGAGGGTTTGCCTTCACAAAGTGGAACTAATTCACCTACAACCTCAGTTAAGTAAACAAATTTTGCGTCATAAAAATGCCTTTGAACACAGGCGAAGGAAGAAAGAAACCAGATGATATCAGACCTCTGCCAGGTATCCCATTAAACTAACCAAACAACCACAGGATAAAAATTCCTCCTTGCCATCACAAGCTCAGTGTAACAATAATAAATGTTAGTAGAGTGTTATGTTCCTCATATTTTCCTGGTTGGCGCTTTAGCCAGGTTGTTAGGCAGTGTTTGGAAGGCCAGCAGGCAAGAAAGTGTCGGGGCGGACGAACAGTTGGATGGAGCAGGAGGGATGAGGAGTAACGAGGTGCCGTCGGATCCAGAGTGCTAGAAGAGATGACTCCACAGCTGGCCTGCCATTCATCAACGCCACCTCGCTCTGTTGGCCCTGGTTACCACTGCCAGGCAACCTGTCCTGGACCTAGAGATGGTTTCCCTCAGTCGCCACCACATCCAAGAGCTTAAAGAGCAATCCCAGATATGAAGCTCCTAACACTTCCTTAGGTGCCATAGAGCAGGGCTATTCAATAACCAGAGGGTAAAAGTTTTCCAGGTTATTTTCTACCCGGTAGTCCTTGATAGGCCTAGAGTTCACACACCTGTCCCAAATCTGAACAATTTCCCAACACGACCATACACCAAACCATTCAACACAGAATAGGAAAGCACAGCAATTAACTTCAAAGTGCTCCGTGGTAGGAGTTAAAAACACAACCATCACTTCTGAATGGAAGCAGTTCAATTCACACAAACTGACACTGCAAACTCTCTCTCACTCTCACACACACACACACAACTGCTGTCTCATGTCATAGAGACATTGAACCACTGGACACTTCCCATTTCACACCGAGTATTTAAATACTCTATTACCATCATAGCTCATTCTAATAATTCTACTACTGTACTTTGTATTTAGTTACTCTATTTATACACACAACATATTTATTTAAATACTGGATTATTGACAGCTCACTAATATATTTACTGCTGTACATATTCTTAGCACATCTTGTGTAAATTGTTCCGGTGTATACGTACAGTGCCTTCGGAAAGTATTCAGACGCCTTGATTTTTTCCACATTTTGTTACGTTACAGCTTTATTCTAAAATTGATTATTTAAAAAAAAAAAATGAAATGTCCTCAGCAATCTACACACAATACCCCATAATGGCAAAGCAAAAACAGGTTTTTAAAATGTTTGCAAATTTCCAGAAATACCTTATACACGTGTGTTCAGACCCTTTGCTATGAGACTCGAAATTAAGCTCAGGTGCATCCTGTTTCCATTGATCCTCCTTGAGATGTTTCTACAACTTGATTGGAGTCCACCTGTGTTAAGTTCAATTGATTGGACATGATTTGGAAAGGCACACACATCTATATAAGGTCCCACAGTTGACAGTGCATGTCAGAGCAAAAACCAAGCCATGAGGTCGAAGGAATTGTCCGTAACAGGATTGTGTCGAGGCACAAATCTGGGGAAGGGTACCAAAACATTTCTGCAGCATTGAAAGCCCCCAAAGAACACAGTGGCCTCCATCATTCTTAAATGGAAGAAGTTTAGAACCACCAAGACTCTTCCTAGTGCTGGCCGCCCGGCCAAACTGAGCAATCGAGTGAGAAGGGCCTTGGTCAGGGAGGTAACCAAGAACCCGATGGTCACTCTGACCATCGGGTTGAGGTCAGGTGATTGTAGGCCAGGTCATCACGCCTACAATCACGACGCCAGGACAGCGGAGTCAATCACCACCTTCCGGAGACACCTGAAACCCCACCTCTTTTAGGATAAAGTAATCCTTCTAACACTTCTAAGTGTGGCTTGAATTCTAAATAAATCACTGACAGTGTCACCAGCAAAGCACACGCAAACCATCACACCTCCATGCTTCACGGTGGGAACCACACATGCAGAGATCATCCGTTCACCTACTCAGCATCTCACAAAGAAGCAGTGGTTGGAACCAAAAATGTCTAATTTGGACTCATCAGACCAAGACAGCTTTCCACCGGTCTAATGTCCATCGCTCATGTTTCTTGGCCCAAGCAAGTATCTTCTTGTTAGTGTACTTTAGTAGTGGTTTCTTTGTAACAATTCGACCATGAAGGCCTGATTCACGCAGTCTCTGAACAGTTGATGTGTCTGTTACTTGAACCCCGTGAAGCATTTATTTAGGCTGCCATTTCTGAGGCTGGTAACTAATGAACTTATCCTCTGCAGCAGAGATAACTTTGGGTTTTCCTTTCCTGTGGCGGTCCTCACCAGTTTCATCATAGCGCTTGATGGTTTTTGCAACTGCCCTTGAAGAAACTTTCAAAGTTCTTCAAATGTTCCGGGTTGACTGGCCTTCATGTCTTAAAGTAATGATGGACTCTCGTTTCTCTTTGCTTATTTGAGCTGTTCTTGCGATAATATGGACTTGGTATGTTACCAGATAGAGCCATCTTCTGTATACCACCCCTACCTTGTCACAACACAACTGATTTGCTCAAACTCATTAAGAAGGAAAGAAATTCCACAAATTAACTTTTAACAAGGCACACCTGTTAATTGAAATGCATTCCAGGTGACTACCTCATGAAGCTGGTTGAGAGAATGCCAAGAGTGTGCAAAGCTGTCATCAAGGCAAAAGGTAGCTACTTTGAGGAATCTCAAATATAAAATACATTTTGATTTATTTAACACTTTTAGTTACATGATTCCATGTGTGTTATTTCATAGTGTTGAAGTCTTCACTATTATTCTACAATGTAGAAAATAGTAAAAATAAAGAAAACCCCTAGAATGAGTAGCTGTGTCCAAACCTTTGACTGGTACTGTATGTAAATTAGACATTTCTGTAGACAATTGAGATTTATTTTCTTCGATTTAATCCATTTTGAATTCAGGCTGTAACACAACAAAATGTGCAGTAAGTCAAGTTGTATGAACTATTTATCTATATATAGTAGCATGCTTTGAGATATATGTTCCAGGTTTGGGGCTCTGGGAGTCAGAGACAGATGCCAGTGTGTGTGTATGTGTGTGTGTGTGTGTGTGTGTGTGTGTGTGCGCATGCGGTGATTCACACAGGGCTTGCCTTTATGGGAACAATTGTGTTTTGAAGTGAAGAGGTTGTCAAATCCAAAGATGGATTATTTTCCATAAAATGTGTGATTAAGTCATTTAAGTGCTGTATATAAAAAAGCCAATCATAGCCAGATGCTGAGGTTTATGGCAGACCTTGAGGGAAGCACCATCGACATCCCCTTTAACTGTGTTGTATTGTGCGTGTGTATGTTTAAAGAACACACACCGACAACACTCATAGTACACATATGTGCATGCTTGTACATACAAACACTGCACAAACATATTCAGTGGCACGCACGGATACTTTACTTTGCAGATACATGTATGTAATTCATAGTAAGCACATCACAGCAACATGAAAACCTACAATTATATGGTGTTGCAATCATATTCACAAAGGGATCCATCACCCTTTTCGAAATGGTGACGTTCCACTCAAACGCATACACACGCTCGTAACAGCACAGTCACACACAGGGTAGACAAGTACAAAAGGAAAAACATATTTACACACACACACCAGACAGACAGACGGACAGACACATACAGAAGGAAGGACAGACAGACACCCACCTCAGGTTCCTTGATCTTCTCCATGGTGATGAGACGTCTGGAGGTGTGGCTGGAAAGGGTCTGTTCACAGTTACTGACCAGTCTGAGACAGGCGTTCAGGGGCACCATCTCTTCACAGTACCTACAAACACACACACACACTACTGGTGAATCATTATGGTTGAGGACATTCTCAAACAGCTGTCCCTGTACTGTAAAGCATGAACCAATGTCTAAAGGATTGATGGGTCCAAATCATCCTCCAAACTGCAATATCTGCACCTCACCATACACTCACCTGCAGAGTAGACCAGCCTTAGCCTCCATGTAATCCCCTCAAAATTACACTACATCCAGGCCAGGTCAGCTCTCCCTCTGTTAAACGCAACCCAGATCAGCTCTCTCCTCACTCCCTCTATCCTCTTTCCCGCTCCCAGCTCCAGAGGCCAGTTCTCTCCCAGCTCCAGAGGCCAGTTCTCTCCCAGCTCCAGAGGCCAGTCCTCTCCCAGCTCCAGAGGCCAGTTCTCTCCCAGCTCCAGAGGCCAGTTCTCTCCCAGCTCCAGAGGCCAGTTCTCTCCCAGCTCCAGAGGCCAGTTCTCTCCCAGCTCCAGAGGCCAGTTCTCTCCCAGCTCCAGAGGCCAGTTCTCTCCCAGCTCCAGAGGCCAGTTCTCTCCCAGCTCCAGAGGCCAGTTCTCCCCCAGCTCCAGAGGCCAGTCATCGCCCAGCTCCAGAGGCCAGTCCTCTCCCAGCTCCAGAGGCCAGTTCTCTCCCAGCTCCAGAGGCCAGTTCTCTCCCAGCTCCAGAGGCCAGTTCTCTCCCAGCTCCAGAGGCCAGTCCTCTCCCAGCTCCAGAGGCCAGTCCTCTCCCAGCTCCAGAGGCCAGTTCTCTCCCAGCTCCAGAGGCCAGTCCTCTCCCAGCTCCAGAGGCCAGTTCTCTCCCAGCTCCAGAGGCCAGTCCTCTCCCAGCTCCAGAGGCCAGTCCTCTCCCAGCTCCAGAGGCCAGTTCTCTCCCAGCTCCAGAGGCCAGTCCTCTCCCAGCTCCAGAGGCCAGTTCTCTCCCAGCTCCAGAGGCCAGTTCTCTCCCAGCTCCAGAGGCCAGTTCTCTCCCAGCTCCAGAGGCCAGTTCTCGCCCAGCTCCAGGTCAGTTCTCCCAGCTCCAGGCCTTTACTGACCATGTCATGATCTGACTGAAGTGGACAAAAGCCACGGTGAAAAAGGTGATCTAGATTAGATTTAAGATATCGGGGAAAAGTAGTCTTGTCAGGAGCGCTCTGTGTGTGTGTGTGTGTTCACGCGCATATCGGCCAAGCACCACAACTAAAGCTGTCCAGGGCATGGTACTGTATTTATTAGGATCCCCATTAGCTAGGGTCAAAGCTGTAGCTACTCTTCCTGGGGTCCATGAAACATGACATTAATAGACCATTGCAGCTGAAGGACAGTACTACATAAAATTACATAATACATAACATTAAATTGACAGGTACAGAACTACATCAATTAAAAATAAGAATACACACTTTCAAATTCTTATGCCTTAGCAATCCATGCAACATGTACTCAAATGGCTCCTCTACAAGTCATCCATTTTGATACAGTTGCTTACTGCTACAACTGCAGCTCCTCATCCTAACCTCTCAGAACCAGTTGTTCTGTAAACACTAGCGAGCATCTCACAAAATTAGGAACCACCCGTGTTCTTGGTTCTCCCGTTTGACGTCAATACTACTCATAATAATAATAATAATAATAATAATAATAATAATGCGATTAATAGATGCTACTGAATGCAAGTGCCTGTAGATTACAGGCCTCTAGTGTGTGTGTTCGTCAGCACCGTGACCAAAGCGAGGCGTTCATTCTACCTGCCAATCACATCTTATTACTGGGCAGCTGGACCTTCCACATGGGCAGCTTCATTTAAAGATGGGTGGGGCCTATCAATACAGCTTTTTCCATCTTCTCAGACAAATACAGAGTTGAAACCTCTGTGCAGATGTTCCATAGGCAGGCAGATTGGGGGTCAGGTTAGAGGCCATTTAAGCACTATAGGCTGAGGTGCAGTAGACTAGCCCACCTACCTTTAATTGCATGGTATACTGTGGGCCAGATAGACATTGTCAAGGCATATTAATTCAATTGTTGTCAAGATGGGGAAAGGCCTGTCTTTGATAAGGAGAAGCTCAGCATTCTTAACACCACAACTGACCAAACAAGTCCTACAGGATGTAGTTTTACCTTGACTACTGCCTGGTAATGTGTTCACGTGCTAAAAAGAAAGACATAATAAAGCTACAGCTGCTCAGCAATGTTCCAACGTCAACAAAACGCATGTGGACCTTTCCTGGCTCAAACTAAAATGAGTCCTTAGGACATTCCGGAAGGTCTGGAGGTTGTGTCAATGTCTCCTGGAGATCCGTAGGACACCCCCTATTTGCTGGGGAGATTGAGGGGGGAAAAACTAAACGGTCTATTCAATCAGCTAACTATACAGCTCTGACAGACATTCATATTCCACAAGGCATGCAAATAAAAGGTCTCTTCATAGTCCCTAAAGCCAAAAAGGAATTCAAGGCAACACAGTAATGTAGCCATGATAGCACTGAACTCCCTGACATCTCAAATCACTCAAGCAAGCAGCAAAAAAGTAGTTAAAAAAAAAACTCACATCACAGCCCAATGCCTCTGACCTAAATTGCTTGTAGCATCTCCTTCCAGAGCACATCTGGTGTTTGGTTAAAGATAAGATGTGCCCTTGGCATCAGGATATCAGGGCAACTGAGAAAGCAACGGGAAGCAAAGCCTCAGTAGAGTAAGGACGTACTGCTCCATATGATATGATAGTCTGGTCAGCTTACTGATGTTAATCAGTAGAGCAATGTTTTATTGAAGTGAATTCTTATTTTGTGTGTGACGAGTGGATGCTGCTGGGTGTGAGTGGTGCGGGGAATGAAAAACAAGTTTATGAAAACCAGAGGAAACTCCATATCAAGGGGACTTTATTCATTTTATAAATAAGTGCTAAGGCCATGCACTATACCATAGTTAACCCTTTATGGGTGGTGGACTGACATTACACTATACCTTAGCTAACCCTTTATGGGTGGTAGACTAACACATTACACTATACCTTCGCTAACCCTTTATGGGTGGTAGACTGACATTACACTATACCTTCGCTAACCCTTTATGGGTGGTAGACTGACATTACACTATACCTTAGTCTACCGCACATAAAGGGTTAATAACTAAGGTATAGTGTAATGTCAGTTAACCCTTTATGGGTGGTAGACTAAGGTATTGTGTTAGTTATTAACCCTTTATGGGCGGTAGACTAACACAATACCTTAGTTAACCCTTTATGGGTGGTAGACTGTATGACATTACACCTTAGTCTACCGCCCATAAAGGGTTAACTAACACAATACACTATCTTACTTAACACTTTATGGGTGGTAGAACGTAACACAGCAAATGTTTGGTTTAGTTTATTTCTATGCACTTAACAGGGTGAAGGATGTAAGTGAAACCCATCTGATCATAATGATGACTCTGTTCAATTTATAGGACGGAGTGGAGTGACGAATCTCTAAAAAGTCCACAACGCCTCGCTTTGGTCACAGTGCTGACACACACACACACACACACACACACACACACACACACACACACACACACACACGAGAGGCCTGTATTCTATAGGCACATCTATTAATCACATTATTATGAATAGAATTGACATGAAACGGGAGAACCAAGGACATGGCTGGTTCCTAATGTTGTGAGATTCTCACTAGTGCTTACAGAAGAGCTGCTTCTGAGAGATTAGGATCAGGAGCTGTAATTCTAACTGTAAGCAACTAACTAAATGGACGACTGCAGTGTAGCCATTATTATGAGTACATGTAGATTACGAGAGAGTGTTTGTTTGCATATGTAGCACTTTCTCCTACCAGCACCACACTGACGTTGGGCCAGATTTTCACCTTACTGTTTGTCTCCTGGGTTGCTATGGCCACTGTGGAATACAGGCCTCTAATGTGTTGTGTGTGTGTGTGTGTGTGTGCGCTTCGGTGAGCACCGCAACCAAAGCGGGTGTTAATTTTACCTGCCAATCACCTCTTATTACTGGGTAGCTGGACCTTCCACATTGGCCGTTTCATTTAAAGATGGGTGGGGCTGGGCCTTCACTTTCAATACAGTCTTTTCCATCCTCGGACAAATATAGACTTGAAACCTCTGTGCAGATGCTAATTAAGCAGCACAGGAGGCTGCTGAGGGGAGAACGGCTCATAATAATGCCAGGAACGAATGGAATGGCATCAAATCAAAATGTATTTATCACATGTCCTGAATACAACAGGTATAGATAGACCTTACAGTGAAATGCTTACTTACAAACCCTTAACCAACAATGCAGTTTAAAAAAAATACCCTCCCAAAAATAAATGTAGCAAATAATTAAAGAGCAGCGGTAAAATAACAATAGCGAGGCTATACACAGGGGACACCAGCACAGAGTCAATGTAAACCATGTGTTTGATACGATTCAAATAATTCCGCTCCAGCCATTACCATGAGCCTGTCCTCCCCAATTAAGGTGCCACCAACATCATGTGATATGCAGACTGGGGGTCAAGTTAGAGGCCATTTAAACCCAATAGCCTTTATTTCCTGGTCAGGGCTCTAAGGAGCATGTGTGCGCCTAAGTTGAAAAACGTAGGAGCACACAAAGAAATTTAGGAGCACAATGAAATATATTTGATGTAACAAGCCGTTTTCTTTGTAGCAATAGTGCAAGGGTGACGGGCATGAATCTGCACTCAGTGTATTCTCCATGCCATTCAGGGGCTGCCGCACAGTGAAGTAATCCTTGCAATAATTATCTGTACATTTTTTGGTGCTCCAAATAAAAAATGTCAGGTCGTACAGCAAAATATTTAGGCGCATATGCGAGTAAAATGGTCGCACTGTAGAGCCCTAATGGTATACTGTAGGTCAGATAGACACCGGCATTAAGCACAAGGATCTGTCTCTCAGTAAGGCAGCAGCAGGAATCAAATCAAATGTATTTGTCACATACACATGGTTAGCAGGTGTTAATGCAAGTGTAGCGAAATGCTTGTGCTTCTAGTTCCGACCATGCAGTAATATCTAAGAAGTAATATAACCTAACAATTCCACAACAACTACCTTGTACACACAAGTGTAAAGGAATGAATACGAGTGTTGTAGACAAAAGGAAGTCGATAACCCCTTAAACCAACTATGGGGGTTCAAACCCCATCAGCTTCCTGTTAGCTTTGCACTCTGCTTCATTAGCGCCGTCTGACTTATGACTTTAACCCATAAAGAATGATAGAAACCTCTAGTGACCAAAAGGCCATCTTAGCATTGGCAGCGCCATTGAGGGCTTCAACCATGCTTCAGCCATTTTAAAGTGGTCAACTCGGTGGGGATTCCTATGGGTTGTAGCCTCAGTGGTGCTGCCCATGCTGTCACAGACACTATAATAGCACAGATATAAAGATGAGTCCTCTATCCATCTCTATGCTTTAGCCTCAGAGATAATGGGTCTGGTTCCTGCCAAGGCGCTGCAGCAGAGAGGAAATGGCAACAGACCACACCGAGGCTGGAAAAGTCTTGAACTAGTTCAAACTTAAACACAGCATCACAGGGGGGGAGAGAGAGAGAGAGAGCGCAAGAAAAAGACTAATGAGCTTGAGAAGCCACAGAGTGAATTGAAACACTGAAAGGCAGCTGAGGCACAGGGCAAGGCGGTGCTCATCATGACGATGGCAGAAATGTTTTAATTGGCCGGCTTGGGGGACCTCATTGCCCAGGCCTGTGACCAGTATTAGGGGACCTCGAATTGGCCTGCGTCTGGTCCTACCCCAGCCCAAAACAACACAACACAACACAGCAAATCGTTTTTTCCTACAGCAGCTGCACTGCAACCCCACTTTGTGACTCCAGTGTTTACAAACAAGCATGTTGCTACACAGTCCTGTCCCCTTAGAACAGGGTGACTAAATGGTCCATCTCAAAGGTCCACCGCAGTAACAGTCATTGGTGAATGGCGACATCTAGTGGTGTAGTATATCTTGCTCTCTCAGGACCACCTAAATCTAACCAGCGAAGACATCTACTATTAATGTTTCAACCGTGTTACTAACCAACTTTGTGCAATAACATTTTCTCTCAAACGAATTCCCACCTCTACCAATAACCCACATGCCTTGTCTTATTAGCATCCCCTAATCTCGTTCATAACCTCTCTGGTTACACAGTGGCAGACTGCATACTTTCCCTTTTCTCTCCATATATATTCTTTCTCCAAGACCCCGCTTCTTCTTTGCTCAGTAAATGTGGAGATGAGTGGAAGGGTCAGAGTTCAGGCCCAACACAGAGGTATTTTTGTTCTGACCCAGTCCTGACTTTCTGGAGGTCATGACTCCTGACTGATACTGTCAGGACCTCCAGCCCAACCCGGCCTGGGTGCACACGGCCTTTCCTTCCCGTCACCGTAGCAGGGTGACAGAAACCCAATAACCCCCAGACAGCCTCCCAATCCCCAGTGTGGAGCCCACAGATCAGGACCTGGAGACAGGCTGTGTTTGGTCGGTGTCAGCCAATCAGCATGCCTGGCCTCATGGGTTTATTTTGGCACTCTGCCCTGAATGAGACAGGGTCAGGAACTGCTAGGTAGTTACACACCCGGAGTGAGGAGCAGAGCACAGGCACACAGTCAGTCAGACAGAGGCACACAGTTCCACAGACTCTCTCTCTCAACCACTAGTGCTAAAGGCTGTAGCCCTCTCTCCTTTCCCTGTCTCAGCCAGTCAGTGTGGGGAACTCCAGTGTGTGTGTCACAGACAGTCAGGAGGAACTGCTGGAGGTGAGCGGTAGGTGTAATAGAAACATCACAGGGCTGTGGTGCGTGGTCTGGTCTCATCTTCCTGATGCTCAGACCCTGCCCTGTAATCAGTGGCCAGGAGTCCCAGGGGCCTGTATCCTGTCTGTGGTCCACACAGTAAACCAGCTGTATGGAACAATACACCCAATATACCTCAGGACACCTGCACACTGACCAGAACACCACTAACCCCAGGCCTGAAGACTTTATGGGACAGAGAATGAGATGTACTGATGGGAATAAACACCTGGTCCTGACAGAGAATATGATGCTTATGAGGGGGGAAGAGGTGCAGAGAGAAAAGCCTGTATCTAAACTAGAATGCTTCGTTAAGCAGATCTAGTACAGTAGCAACACTTCATCAGGGTGTAGGCTAAATCACCAGTGTGACTGTTGCCCTCTAGTGGTTTAACAGGGTAAAGGGGAAAAGATAACAGCATGTATCAGCAGGAAAAACAGCCGACTGGTGAGGTTGACCCTGTGTGCAATAAGGTCTTATCAAATGCTGTTTGTATCTATTCGACATCACAATAGTTGATGACAGTGCTATTTGGTTTACACATAGAAGAGGGAGACTGTGTAGACAATACATCTGTGAGCTCAAACCCATGTAAACACCATGACGATACAGTAGATTCAACAACACCCGAGTGAATATTTGACCAATTCAGACTATAGAGCTTTAACAGGAAGTGCTGTATCCAGGGCACACAGACGGATATTAACCATGTACCTATATGTAGAGAACTCTGGTTAAATACTGGTGTTGTGAATGGTCCCTGACAAATAAACAAACACAGCCATACTCACTCTGGCCTGTAGATTGGTAGCCAGTAGACTAGCCGCCCCCCGATGACCAGGTGGTGAGCTGAGAAGTTTAACAGGTCAGTGAAGATGTCACTCAGGTGGTAGGCCATGGAAACGGGGACATGGCTGTCTCCAACGCTGGATGAAAGATAAACAAAGAGTCTGTTACTGCAGTGAAGATGCATTTACACACTGATTTAACATAATCTGAGAGAACTTTATATCTCTAGTGTATCTATGGCTTGCTTGCAAGTTTTACAGGCCGTCTTTTTCAAAACTGAGCAAATATACAAAGCACTATAAACAACACTGAAACTCAAGAGGAAGATGAAGACGTACTAGTCTTCAGATGGCTTCACACTGTTTACACTGTCCTTCTGAGAGCCTGTTCTCCTGGTTGACTCCCGAATCCCATAGGGGGCTGAGAATTAAACAAACACAAACAAAAATGAAAGATAAGAGATTTAAATCTGAACAAATCCCAAAGAATATGGATTTCAACAGAATAAGACGTTTTACTCGTGCATGACTGGTACAGGAGACATTACTGGATGGAGGACCCTACAGAGAACACACAGAGCTCTAGAATAAGAACGTACGGTCAGTGATGATGGTATCAAAGAGCACTCCATCCCTCCAGATAGGCTTGGAGGCGTCAGACACAAGGACGTCCACATACAGCTTCTCTGAGCCGTACTGACGCAGGTTGGCTCTGATGTTCTCATCTGGACCCCTCCACTTCTGGTTCTTACGACTCGCTTTTCCTGAAAAACAAACCAAAATACTATTATAAAGAAATGCACTTGGTTGTAATTAGGGCCGGGATGATACCAGTATCGCGATAACCGTTAGTATTGTGGCAAGGAAACAAAACACTAAGCGGATTTAACTTCTTTAGGAAAACAGCTCAAATGTTGAAAACATTATGTTGTCATCAAGATTCACATTTATTTATTTTCCAAGCTATAGCACACAATATTTTACACACAGCAGGTGTAAAAGGATCAGTAGAGTTTGATCTATTTCTTAATTTTTTGCCATGGAAAAAAATATTGAGATACTGGTCCTAGTTGTAATCATATCACATATCAAGTGTTAGGCTTATAGGACAATGCAATTGGACTTGAGCGTGAAAATGAGCACAGAAAAAAATAACTATTTTAAAAGATGATAGAAAGAGCATAACCAACATAACGTTCATCATATAAATGGATTAACTCGCTTGCCAAAGCACAAGATATTTAGCTCTGGGTTCCAAAATAAGAGAAAGTAAACAAGGCCATTTCTAGGATATTACCTATCCCATGGATGGTGTTGTAATCAATATCTGTTCCACAGACATACGCACCAAAATGAGAGCATGCAACCAGGAGGCTACCTGAGAGAGAGAGAAAACACAGTAAGCACAGACTAGCCTTGGGTTCAGCTAAGATGCAGTGTATTTCTGCAAGTGTCAGTTCAAAGACCAAAAGTAACTTTTCTCTTACCAGTCCCAACGAAGGGGTCGTAGACCAGGTCGTGAGCTTTGACCCTGGCGTGGTTGGCCATGATAAAAGACAACCCAGCGTCCATACTGGTGTTACCAATGAAGTGCCTTTTCTTCACACTGTGAGAGCGAATCAACTCACGCTGGCCATCTGCAATCTAAGGAACATACAGTTGATAAGATCAAATATAGGCTTATCTTTATCATTAAATGAAACAGTGCTTCCTGGTACCTGGCTTATACACGGGGGACTTGGGAAGACTCATAAGGACATAGGCCTCATGATAAGTTTCACAAGAGGGAATACTTCAGGCAGACCAAAATGTGATTGGCAACCAAAGAAGGTTAACAACCACTGTGGTAAATAACATTCATGAGTTATAGTAATTACTCATTTGTATATTGACACAGAAATGAAGGAGCACACAGCACACTGACTCACCCATCTCCCAAAGTAGATGTAGAGGGGCTCGTCTGGGATGTCGTTAGGGTCAGTTCCATAGTCCTCCAACAGACAGAAGATGTGTTTAGGGTTCCTTAGATTGACCCTTCCCTCGAAAGAGAGATATTCCATTGCCTTGGGGAGGAAGACCACAGGGTAACTTGTCCAGGTGTCATGGTGCATACTGCTTATCAGTGCCTGCCTTTAACACAATAGGGCATCAAAAAAGGTCGAGTAAGTTGACTTTTTTGGGCTCAATCTTAAATACAAATTACTGGGAGCAAGTCAAGTGTATCATACTCACATCTATCTTCTTAATTCTATCTTCGAACTCTAGAGTCTTGTTGAAAGTGTAGACGTTGATTTTGTATGTTGAGTCTTTCTGTAGGAAGGGTGACTGTTGGGAGCGGTAAAGTTACACACATTAGATACTCCACATGATTGGTTTGCCCTCTATTTAGATGTAATGTAATTTCTCACAAACCATGTTTTCTGTTGGATATTTCAAGAGCGAGTTCCTGAGTTCACTGTGCGTTCTGCCATGACCCCACAGCTCAAATGCAGACCTAGGTGATAACCAAATAACCACAAAAAGGGCATTACAATTTACTGTGACATTCAAGTTGAGAATCATCTCAGAAGAGATGGGCTGATGAGCAATGCTGCAGTACCATTCCATTGTTGATCTGTCTCACTTACTTTGCACAAACAGTTCTGGCCATGATGCTGTTGACATCTTCCTCTGACAAGCCATTCAGGCGCCAGAATGGAGACTGGGGAGAGAAATGACAGATAATTTTAGGATTTGAGTAGCCTATGCATGGACACCTGATAATGGCCAACTCCTCCCTTCATTGGTATAGCTATCAGGCTAATAATACATATAGACACTAACGTATTTTACCTTTTCTTTAAAGTTTTCACCTGGATCAAACGGTTTGCCCCTGAGGGACAGCAGCGACCTAATCTCCTGTAATATTACGATGGACAATAAATAAAATCAGAACATTTCTGAAGAATTCAAACATGACAGCTTGTAGATGGTAACGTTACTAGCTTAGCAAGCTAATGTACGGGGAGAAATTCCGTAATGAGACACCAACATCTTTAGAGATAGAGAGAAATAACACAACATTTACAGTTTGACAGAGAGGTACGACATTTATATGCATACCGGTAGCCTGAAGTCAACATTGTCGTGGGCCAGATGTATCAAATATTGTAGGCATATTCTGCTATAGTGGATCGCCATGTTCAAGTTCCCACGCAAAATACATCCGGCTTAAAACTGCGTCCCCGCGAATAGTGGTTCCTGTCTGTTTCAAAATGAATACCACTTTACCAGCAATGATTGTGCATTAAATGCATGTATTTTGGCAAAGCAAAATTAAAATGTGTATGTTTTATTTTTATTTTTTTCAGTAACGTCCAAATCATTGTGTGCTTATTATTCTGTATAGCTGCTACATAACTGCTTCATAAATGAGGGTGCATCATTTTACTGTAGAGGGAGCTAATGATCCACTAACTAAACATATCCCAAGGGTAAGCCGCTTTACTTCGTAACATCGCTCACTGACAGGGCACGTGACACCTCCTCAACGATTGGATCAACATTTAGCCACTTGCATCATCACCACATTGTCATTGGCTACTTTGGATGCCCATCAGTGTTTTTCACTGTTCCAATGTAAAGTTCCATGGCATGGATACAATGTTGCTTACAGACACATGATCCTCAGGCTATATCAGTGTTCGTGACAAGAAGTGTAAGGTACCTAAAATCAAATATCAAGACCAATGTCAGCTATTCATAACGGGTCGACACGGACAGAGTAAGAAAATCTCGGGAATAAGCAGTACATCGATTTTGACATTGTAGCAGTGACACTTGTCACCTTACCGTATGTATGTCACTTTCAATTTACAGATGTGTGCTCACTTTGCATTCCTATATTTCTTGTAATGTGAAATTAATTTGTGCGAGATGAATTCATTGTTTTTCATTTATATCTCAATCTGGAACAGGGATATCATGTACCCTAAACATTTGAGGGGGCACAAAGTATGTGAGGGTGGCAGGGGGTTAAGGTCCCATTCCAGAAGTTGGCGAATTTTGCATTTTTCAAACACCGGAAGCAGCTTTTTCCTGCAATCTAGAGCCATAATGATTTTGCTTAATTCTATGTAAAAAAATATATATATGTTTATTTTACTGCATATCTAAGCATACCCCTGAGCTCTCTGTATCCTCCTGACTGGTGCTTTTTTTTTTTTTAAGAAACGAAATATATATCTCTGCAGCTCTACTAAAATCTAGGTAAAAGATTCAAAGGAATGTGAGTCTTATTCAGTACATTTAGTAATTGCTAGCTTTTCAAAAGATTACCAACTTTGCCAGCAGGCATGCCAGCTAAGATAAATAGACAAGCTAGCTACTCATAACTTGAGGTTGGGTGAAAGGTTCCCAATCTGGACTAGCTAAACCCAACTTCATAAAATTGCTAGGTAGCTAGTACAGAGAAACAACAAAATATATATACTTTTAAAGTTGATAATATATATATACACTCAACAAAAATATAAATGCAACATGCAACCATTACAAAGATTTTACTGAGTTACTAGTCACAGATACCTTAAAAATAAATGTAGGGGCGTGGATCAGAAAACCAGTCAGTATCTGATGTGACCACCATTTGCCTCATGCAGCGCAACACATCTCCTTCGCATAGAGTTGATCAGGCAGATTGTGGCCTGCGGAATGTTGTCCCACTCCTAATCAATGGCTGTGCGAAGTTGCTGGATATTAGCTGGAACTAGAACACGCTGTCGTACACATCAATCAGGAGCATCCCAAACATGCTCAGTGGGTGATATGCCTGGTGAGTGTGCAGGCCATGGAAGAACTGGGACATTTTCAGCTTCCAGAAATTGTGTACAGATCCTTGCATCATAGGGCCGTGCATTATCATGCTGAAACATGAGGTGATGGCGGCGGATGAATGGCACAATGGGCCTCAGGATCTCGTCACGGTATCTCTGTGCATTCAAATTGCCACCGATAAAATGCAATTGTGTTTGTTGTCCATAGCTTATGCCTGCCCATACCATAACCCTACCGCCACCATGAGGCACTCTGTTCAAAATGTTGACATTAGCAACCTGCTCGCCCACACAACGCCATACACGCTGTCTGCCATCTGCCTGGTACAGTTGAAACCGGGATTCATCCGTGAAGAGCACACTTCTCCAGCGTGCCAGTGGCCATCGAAGGTGAGCATTTGCCCACTGAAGTCGGTTACGACGCAGAACTGCAGTCAAGTCAAGACCCTGGTGAGGATGACGAGAACCCAGATGAGCTTCCCTGAGACGGTTTCTGACAGTTTGTGCAGAAATTCTTCAGTTGTGCAAACCCATAGTTTAATCAGCTATTTGGGTGGCTGGTCTCAGATGATCCCGCAGGTGAAGAAGTCGGATGTGCAGGTCCTTGGCTTGCGTGGTTACACGTGGTCTGCGGTTGTGAGGCCGGTTGGACGTACTGCCAAATTCTTTAAAACAATGTCGGAGGCGGCTTATGGTAGAGAAATGAACATTCAATTATCCGGCAACAGCTCTGGTGGACATTCCTGCAGTCAGCATGCCAATTGCATGCTCCCTCAAAACACATCTGTGGCATTCTGTTCTGTGACAGAACTGCCTATTTTAGAGTGGCATTTTATTGTCCTCAGCACAAGGTGCCCCTGTGTAATGATCATGCTGTTTAATCAGCTTCTTGATATGCCACACTTGTCAGGTGGATGGATTATCTTGGCAAAAGAGAAATTCTCACTGAGGTACAGTACCAGTCAAAAGTTTGGACACACCCACTAAAAGGGTTTTTCAGTTTTTTTAAACTATTTTCTACATTGTAGAATAATAGTGAACACATCACAACTATGAAATAACACATATGGAATCATGTAGTAACCAAAAAAGTGTTAAACAAATCAAAATATATTTTATATTTGAGTTTCATCAAAGTAGCCACCCTTTGCCTTGATGACAGCTTTGCACACTCTTGGCATTCTCTCAACCAACTTCACCTAGAATGCTTTTCCAACAGTCTTGAAGGAGTTCCCACATATGTTGAGCACTTGTTGGCTGCTTTTCCTTCACTCTGCTGTCCAACTCATCCCAAACCATCTCAATTGGGTTGAGGTTGGGTGATTGTAGGCCAGGTCATCTGATGCAGCACTCCATCACTCTGCTTCTTGGTCAAATAGCCCTTACACAGGCTAGAGTGTATGTTGGGTCATTGTCCTGTTGAAAAACAAATGACAGTCCCACTAAGCGCAAACCTGATGGAATGGTGTATCGCTGGCTGGTTAAGTGTGACTTGAATTCTAAATAAATCACTGACAGTGTCACCGGCAAAGCACCCCCACACCATCTCCTCCATGCTTCACAGTGGGAACTACACTCTGCATCTCACAAAGACACAGAGGTTGGAACCAAAAATCTCTAATTTGGACTCATCAGACCAAAGGACAGATTTCCACCAGTCTAATGTCCATTGCTCGTGTTTCTTGGCCCAAGCAAGTCTCTTCTTCTTCTTGGTATCCTTTAGTAGTGTTTTTTTTTGCAGCAATTCGACCATGAAGGCCTGATTCTCACAGTCTTCTCTGAACAGTTGATGTTGAGATGTGTCTGTTACTAGAACTCTGTGAAGCATTTATTTGGGCTGTAATTTCTGAAGCTGGTCACTCTAATGAACTTATCCTCTGCAGCAGAGGTAACTCTGGGTCTTCCTTTCCTGTGGCGGTCCTCATGAGAGCCAGTTTCATTATAGCTCTTGATGGTTTTTACGACTGCACTTGAAGAATCTTTCAAAGTTCTTCAAATGTTCCGGGTTGACTGACCTTCATGTCTTAAAGTAACAGACTGTTGTTTCTCTTTGATTATTTGAGCTGTTCTTGCCATAATATAGACTTGGTCTTTTACCAAATAGGGCTATCTTCTGTATACCACCCCTACCTTGTCACAACACAACTGTTTGGGTCAAACACATTAAGAAGGAAAGATATTCCACAAATGAACTTTTAACAAGGCACACCTGTTAATTGAAATGCATTCCAGGTGACTACCTCATGAAGCTGGTTGAGAGAAGTGTGTGTGCAAAGCTGTCATCAAGGCAAAGGGTGGCTACTTTGAAGAATCTCAAATATAACATATCTTTTGATTTGTTTAACACTTTTTTTGTCACTACATTCCATGTGCGTTATTTAATAGCTTTGATGTCTTCACTGTTATTTTACAATGTAGAACATTTTAAAGTAAGGAAAACCCATGAAATGTGTGTCCAAACTTTTGACTGGTACTGTGTGTATATATATATATATCTTTATATTTTTTTTACAGGACAAATCTGAGGGGGCATGTGCCCCTGTGCCTCCTATGGGTATGATACCTCTGATCTGGAAGAACTCTCACCTTCATCAGAGCATTAGTAGGATGATGACCTGTTATTATAACTTCATTATAACTAATATAGTTTATCATAACTTTATGCGGTGTAATTAAGTGTTTAAATAGGCTATTTCTGATGATTAATTTGTCTTCGTAAATTAGAAATAGGCCTAGGCTACCATACACAGACATGTAATTGTGCTCTCAACAGCTGTTCATTGAAACTTTTATTAAACCCACAGAAAATGAACTATGCCTAAAAGTGGACGGATCACTTAATATGTACAAGACATCTGAGACACCACCATGGAGAACAACGATGCACCTGTCGAGTTTAACGATGACAGGACAGTGTGTGTGACGTCAGTGAAAGGGTTAAAGGAGAACTGGCAGAGATGGTCCAACGAGCACCAGGAGTACCAGAAACACAACCCCTTCAGTAACGACCGGGGGGCTATGGTGAGGCTCCAGCGGGACCAGGATGGCTACGGGAGGCCCCTGGAGGGCTCCTTGACAGAGCAGAGGGGCCAGGACGCCCACGTCCACATCAGCCGGGAGGTGGAGGAGCTCTGCCAGGTGATCAGGGACATCGGGGAAAGCTGTGGGGACGGAGGCGGCGAGAAGGGACCTGTGGTGACGGTGGAGTTTGGGAAGCTGTTTGAGCACTATGTGAACATCTCCAACAAGGTGGTGGGGATCCTGCTGAGGGCCAGAAAACAAGGCCTGGTCAGCTTTGAAGGGGAGATGCTGTGGCAGGGGCAGGATGAAAGGGTCCTCATCACACTGCTACACTCACCAGGATGAGATGACAGGGTCGTCATTATGCTGCTTCAGTGACCAGGTTGATGCAGCCGATGGACAAGACGGTAACCGAGGCCCTGTCCAGAAACATCCCCTAGCCACTCACGTACAGTAGTTGTGAAAGGATTGGATAGGTTTAAGCAATATGATGAAAATTACATTAGGTAGCAAGGTGCAGCTACAACACCTATCCAATTCTTTCAGATTTACACCTGCACCTAGTAGGGATAGTTGTTTCTGGACAGGGCCCAAGAGAACCAACCTGTGGCAGCAGTGACATGCAATATGGTGCTGTAGGATGAACCTGAGCCTATTGGCCTGAATGGACTTTGCGTTGCTTTCCCAGTTACACCACACCGCTACACTGTAATCTACATAGCGTTTACAATGTTCCTTAGCAACCTTTGTAATTAGACATAGAGGAAAGGTGTACTTTTTAGGGCACAAATACAACACACTGACACTGTAGGCTTATGTTAGAAATGCTGGAAGTAGGCTATGAAACTGCATACATGGTTGACAATGTAGCAAAATGTACCACCATTTTATTTACATTCAGTAGAAATAGCACATCACTTTTTGGTCCACAATTGTGGAATTCACACTGTACTAAATTCACGTTGTTCAATTTAACAAAGGTTGTTTGAGGAATGCTTTTGCAGCTACTTGCACTCATAACACAATATGATGAAATATACTGTAACACTTTACTCATTTGAAAAATAACTACTTTGTCACCAACTAATATACTGTATTCCACACACATGTTCATGTTTACAAAGGAAAGCACTGATGTTTTTCTATAAAGTCTTCCAACAGATCACCAAAAATGACTCTTAATTCATGATAAATTGCATTGGAATGATGGGTAACATTTAATTTAAAGCCTGCATAACATATACTTTTTATAAGGCATTAGAAACGTTTATATCAAGTCAATAAGCCTTAACTGCATACTTTACATTAAGTGTTACTGAATGATGTTTCTCATTAATGAGAGACCAAAAAGGAAATCTAATACCCTAGTGGAGGCAGCAATGCATCATTTATTTAACCTAACCATGAACAACCATTTACATACTGTCACGTCCTGACCATGGTAAGCTGTTATTTTCTATGGTAGAGTAGGTCAGGGCGTGACAGGGGGGTTTTCGAGTTTAGTTTTTCTATGTTGTTATGTTCTAGTTTTGTATTTCTATGTTGGGTTGTTCTAGTTTTTGTATTTCTATGTTGGGCTTTGTTTGAGATGATCTCCAATTAGAGGCAGCTGGTCATCGTTGTCTGTAATTGGAGGTCATATTTAAGTTGGTGTTTGTCCCACCTGGGTTTGTGGGAGATTCATTTTTAGTAGTGTATGTTTCGCCGCTGCGTCACGGTTTGTTGTTTTGTTTATTCAGTTTATTTATGTATTGCATAGTTTCACAGAGTAAATAAAATGTGGAACGACACACACACACACACACACGCTGCACTTTGGTCCTCTTCTCCTTTCGACAACCGTGACACATACATACATGTTGAGATTATTTTACAGCGACACGTCAACCAATAAATACAAACACATGATGCTCTCAATTTACATTACATAACTGAAAGGTTGCTAGATCGAATCGCCGAGCTGACAAGGTAAAAATCTGCCGTTATGTTCCTGAACAAGGCAATTAACCAACTGTTTCTAGGCCGTCATTGTAAATAAGAATTTGTTCTTAACTGACTTGCCTAGTTAAATAAAAGGTTAAATATATTTTTTTATAATTACTTTGTTGAGTGTTCCATCGGGCTGCAGTGCATTACAAAATTAAGAATCACTCTCCAACATTCATAATCAAATAACACAGTTAATGTAGTGTATTGTGTTAAAAGAATGTGTGACTCAAGAAACAATTGTTTATGGATGACTGAGCTCCTCCTATTATGTATCTTGATGAATTAGTAATGTAGGTATTATTCAGTGAATATTAAACCTCCACACTCCAGTGTACACTTCCATTGTACTCTTTGATCATATGATTGATTACTATTCATGCAAAACAGTTGCTTTTCTGACAACTTGACTGAGGCCTAAAAGAGCTCATGTTTCTCTGTTTTCAGTTATTTTACCTCATAATACGGGATCCTGTTGACAGTGACTGCATCGCGAATGGCACACTATTCATTGAACTACTTTTGAGCTCTATAGGAAAAGGGTGCCATTTGGGATGCCAGCCAGTGGCACAATGCACATGCATTAGTCATCTTTATAGACGGTATCCTGCAATGACACTTACAGTATGTTTCCCAGTCCCAATACATCCCATTCACTTACCATTCTCAGGTCTCCTGGTCATGATCACTTAGGAATGCCTTTACGTTACTAATCGTTCTTTACATTACTAATCGTTCTTTACATTACTAATCGTTCTTTACATTACTAATCGTTCTTTACATTACTAATCATTCTTTACATTACTAATCGTTCTTTACATTACTAATCATTCTTTACATTACTAATCGTTCTTTACATTACTAATCATTCTTTACATTACTAATCGTTCTTTACATTACTAATCGTTCTTTACATTACTAATCATTCTTTACATTACTAATCGTTCTTTACATTACTAACTTTTACTAATCGTTCTTTACATTACTAATCGTTCTTTACATTACTAATCATTCTTTACATTACTAATCATTCTTTACATTACTAATCGTTCTTTACATTACTAATCGTTCTTTACATTACTAATCGTTCTTTACATTACTAATCATTCTTTACATTACTAATTGTTCTTTACATTACTAATCGTTCTTTACATTACTAATCGTTCTTTACATTACTAATCGTTCTTTACATTACTAATTGTTCTTTACATTAATACTGGAGCCTATGCACAAACATGTATATTTGTATCACTTTTGATATCTTTCTTTACCAAGGGAAAAATTACCCCAAAATCATTCCAGTCATTACTATTTCATATACTGTGGTAAAAAAATATTTGTAACTATTGGTAATTTTCATAAAAGTATTTGGCTTAATTTCTGATTTGGCTGTTCAGCTTGATACTAGAATTAAAAACCTCAGTTGAGTTGATTTGTACCATCCTTTAACCTGGGGAGACCCATATACACACCAAAGGCAGACAGGTAAAAACAGATTTCCTAGTCCGGTGTATTTGGGGCTTTAGTCACCTTACTTCATCCCAACATATTTCCCCAGTACAGTAGTCTCCACATGGAGTTAATTGACCATGAAAGCTGGCAGTGATAATGCAGTGAGAGATCAGTGTTGGCTGACTGGCTCTTAACAGATGACAACAACACCCAGAGTGAAATAAAAGAGCTTCTAGAACAGTGAGGAACAATGGAGCTGTTCATCAGCTGCCAATCTAGACTGTCTAACTATATGTTTAAAAAAGAGCCCTCCTTCTCAAACACAATGCTAACAAGCTACTCTGACAAGTCTAAATGAGTGGAGCGGATGTGTTGGTGTCCAGGTGCTGTCAAGGCAGCAATGCAAGGGAAACTATTGTTCTATCCCAACTTTGGTACTGTACAAACACTGAACTCAATAGGTGGATAATATTACCACAGAACAGACAATGTGGGGGGAATAGTGAAACATTTATCACACAAATTCTGACAGCTACTGTACTACAATGGCCATTTGAAAGAGACTTACTGTGACAAACCAATAGGAGTTGGGTCTGTAGAAGAGGAGGGACATGAAGCCCATTTGACTGGCAGGTGCCAACACATGGAGATGCAGGTGAGAGACAGAACAGAATGGTGGCCAGTGGAAGCCAAACCTGTAGACAGAAGCAGGCAATGTTTCTTTTTTTTTGTCTCTGCATGATCTGCTGTGACAGCAGCATGTTCAAAATGCAAAATTCTACAGACTGCTGAATGTGATTTGCTGTTGTATGCAGGGGCGGAAATCCCGGGGGGGGACGGGGGGGACACGACCCCCCCATCCTTGGAAAAATATGATTTGTCTCCCCCAATATATCACTGAAACATAACTATGTAATTTAAATAATATTAATAACACGCAATGAAAGCAATTGTGCTGATTATAGACACTTAATAGCGCGTTTTTAAGTTTCAAAAGATTGCGACCCCCCCACCCTTTGCCTCACAATGTTTTGATCCACTGCCAGTTCCTTAGTTGGCAAGGTAACAGAGGGGTCGTATCTACTGTCTGAAAGGCACTCAATGAACGTAACTGAAGTGAGGTTAATCCAGTCAATCGCGCACACACACTAGCTGAATATGCAGAGCTAGCGCGCAAATATTAACTATTAAGCTAGCTAGTACCTATTCCATTTATGTGGCCTCGTCAAAGATGGAATCTTTGCTATCGTCAATTTATTCCAAGATCAGCATGCAGATGATGTAAGTTAGTGCTTCAAAGTCCCTGCGATAAGGTTAGCGATAAACTGAAGTCCAAACTGAACAGAACTACACTCTCTTCTACCATAGTCTTAAATATATTTAATGGTCTCGTTGCAAAAGCTAAATTGTCGCAAGGGAACTTTTATTTATTTATTTTATTTCACCTTTATTTAACCCGGGTAGCAAAGATTATAGCAAACACCACTGAAACGGAATTGGTGCTTGCTAGCTTTGCAAATTCAGCTATTGTTGGAAGCCAGCCAATATGAAACCAACTATTAAAATTACAAAAGGTTGCAGCATATGTTGTGTAAATGGTGAACTCATACAGCTGTCAACTCTTGTCATTTTAATCCGTTTCACATTTGCTAGCTACCTTTTAGATCGAAGCCCAAATAGAATGATTGAAGATGATAGAAGCCCATCTCCTACTGTAAATAACCTACACACTGTGTGTGTAGCCAGCCAGCCAGGTAGAAAAATAAAAGACGGACATCAGAGTATTTTTCAATATACCAAAACGCATAGTAAGAACCCTAGTAGCCTAATATCTGAAAGACTAGTTGATAAAATGTTCATAAGAAAGAAATGAAATTCTAATGGAAATGTTTCACAATGATGTCATTAGGCAGAGCAGGCAACAGATGGCACACAGACAGCAGAGTTGGGGACAGAAATGCAGGGACAGACTGGCAGAGACAGGGAGTCTCAGGTAAGTTTGTTGAGTCTTTGTTTGGCAACATTATGAAAGGTTCTCAATTTTTTTGACTTGTAAAATAGGAACATAATTGGAAAATGCCATGGATACCCCCACTCTCAACTTAAACTGGTGACTGAACTAAGATTTGTTAAAGGCAATGGTATTGCTGTTGTGATTAGTTGTGTAGTTTTGGGTACCGGTAGTTAGGAGTACGGCAAACACCTTATTTCTTTGGTTCCTCAAAATACATTTACCATATTACAATGTAGGCTATGTGTTACAGCACTACTTTTGGTGTCCCCCTCAGGAATTGCTCTTGAGAAAATTTAATGTAATTGTCCCCTCCAAAGTTGATATCAGATTTTCGCCCCTGGTTGTATGTCATTGCATTAAGCCAAACCAATCAACTATGCATGCATAGCAAACATTTGGCCTATACAATTGGAGCCACTTGTTAAAAGGTCTGGGACGATACCAGTATTGCAACACTCGTCAGTATCGTGGCAAAGAAACAAAAACAACATGGATTTTACTTATTTAGGAAAACAGCCCTAATGTTGGAAACAGATATCATTATGTTGTCATCTAGTCACATTTGTTCATTTTTCAGGCTAAATCACACAATACTTTGCATACAGAGGGGAACTAAGGAGACTAATTAGTGCATGAGAACTGATCTAGTTTGTTGGGCAATTCGTCTAATTTAAGTTACAAGATAGAAAAGAGACTAAAAAATACATTTGTTTAAAGCAACGACACCAATCTAAATGTCAGGTTTTCATTGAAGGGGAAAGGGGGCAGGTGTGCATGGCCTTATGTAAAGCTTTTTTATACACTGAACAAAAATATAAATGCAACTGTCACGTCCTGACCAGTATAAGGGGTTATTTGTTATTGTAGTTTGGTCAGGACGTGGCAGGGGTGTGTTTGTTTAGAGTGTTTCGGGGTTTGTTGGGCTATGTTCTGTTTTAAGAGGGGTGTTTGTTTAGAGTGTTTTGGGGTTTGTTGGGTTATGTTCTTGTTAGTCTATTTCTATGTTAGTTCTAGTATGTCTATTTCTATGTGGTGTTTGTTGGGTTGACCTTCAATTGGAAGCAGCTGCTCCTAGTTGCTTCTAATTGAAGGTCCTATTTAAGAGGGGTGTTTTTCTATGGGATTTTGTGGGTAGTTGTTCCTTGTATACTGTTTATTGTCGTTGGTATACTTTTGTTTTTCGTTTTCCTTCTTTCTGCCTATTAAAAAGAAGATGAGTATACACACTCCCGCTGCATTTTGGTCCAATCCTTACGACACCCGTGACAGCAACATGTAAAGTGTTGTGTTGGTCCACCTGGTTTCATGAGCTGAAGTAAATGATCCCAGAAATGTTCCATACGCACAAAAAGCTTATTTCTCTCAAATCTTGTGCACAAATTTGTTTAAATCCCTGTTAGTGAGCATTTCCCCATTGCAAGATAATCCATCCACCTGACAGGTGTGGCATATCAAGAAGCTGATTAAGCAGCATGATCATTACACAGGTGCATCTTGTGCTGGGGACAATAAAAGGCCACTCTAAAATATGCAGTTTTGTCACACAACACAATGCCACAGATGTCTCAAATCTTGAGGGAGCATGCAATTGGCATGCTGACTGCAGGAATGTCCGCCAGAGCTGTTGTCAGAGAATGTAATGTTAATTTCTCTACCATAAGCCATCTCCAACGTCGTTTTAGAGAATTTGGTAGTACGTCCAACCGGCCTCACAACCGCAGACTATCTGTATGGCATCATGTGGGAGAGCGGTTTGCTGATGTCAACGTTGTGAACAGGGTGATCAATGGTGGCGGTTGGGTTATGGTATGGCATAAGCTATGGACAACGAACACAATTGCATTTTATCGATGGCAATCTTAGTGAACAAAAGTACCGTGACAAAATCCTGAGGCCCATTTTTAAGGTATCTGTGAGCAACAAATGCTTATCTGTAATCCCAGTGTGAAAATCCAATCTCATGTGAAATCCATAGATTAGGGCTTAATGAATGTATTTCAATTGACTGATTTCCTCAAATGTACTGTAACAGTAAAATCTTTGAAATTGTTTGGTTTCTATTTTTCTTCAGTATTTTTTATATTTTTTTGTAATTTCGATCTTGTCTCATCGCTGCAACTCCCCAACAGGCTCGGGAGGTGAAGCTTTGAGTCATGAGTCCTCAGAAACATGACCCGCCAAACCTCACTTCTTAAAACCCACCCACTTAACCCGGAAGCAATGTGTCAGAGGCAACACCGTTCAACTGACGACCATGGTCAGCCTGCAGGCGCCCGGCCCACCACAAGGAGCCGCTAGAGCACAATGAGCCAAGTAAAGCCCCCCCCGGCCAAACCCTCCCTTAACTCGGACGACGCTGGGCCAATTGTGTGCTGCCCTATGGGACTGCCAATCACAGCCGGTTGTGATACAGCCTGGGATCGAACCCAGGTCTGTAGTGACGCCTCTAGTACTGCGATGCAATGCCTTAGACCGTTGCGCCACTCGGGAGGCCCAATATAAATAATTTTTATACTCTTTGTTAGCTAACTCCTCTTCTAAAATTCCTCTCTCTTAGTGGACTATAGTGACTTGCATCAGTGTCCACCAGAATATATCAGCCTTACTGCCCTTTGGACTTGGTTAGCCTCTTCATTTACAATTTAGTCATTTGGGAGACACAGTAGTCAGTGCATACGTTTTCATATTTTTTTGTAATACCAACTGAGCCACACGGGACCACGTAATGTCTTAGCATCAGCATGAGATCACCATCACCTATCAAAACTATCACATTTTATATCAGTACATCTGCAGACCTTTTTATGTCTTTTATGGGTCGTTCTGCCATAAAGACACAATTCTATTTTGTTTCAGCAGTCCGCAGTATAGAGTGCAGCATTGATACATGAAGGGGGCAAGATAGCATCATGCTGTGGGAATTCATGGAAAAGAGGAGGGGCCTGTTGGGTTAGGTTCCTTGTTCCTTGTCAATCATTTGCTTATTGGTGAAATCAGCAATAAGACAATATCTTTCAGTAAATCAATCAACAACATTTATTAATGCAATTGCAGACAGAAGTTGACAACGGGAACATAGCACGCATGTTTCCAAGTAAGTTCTGCAAAATAGGAAAGGATCCAAGTTGCTTTAATTTGCTTGCATCAACCCCTAGTGATGTAACTGTCTACGTCAACACCTTCTACTCATGAGACCAAGCCCATGCATATACATTTATACAAACTTGCAGGAGAGACAATAGTTCCAGTGTTTTCTAAGGGCTCAGCAGTCATTTTCCACTCCCCAAGTTGCTTTATAGTGGTATGTCTGACTTGTCTCTTATCTCTTTCACTCCCCTGCATATATATATATATATATATATATATATATATATATTGCTAATCTGTAGTCCCGGACCCTATAGATGTAGTGAGGGAGGGATCTTATAGACCTTCCCCTTCTATCAATACAACATAAGCATAATCAATTATTATAATACATCAATCATTTGGTGCAGCCCCTATCATGACCCCAAGGTGACCCCCCCCCCCCCCCCCCCCCAATCAGGCTCCCTTCTCTGCAGGGGACATGCAGAGAAGGGGGTTTTACGTAACTTAATATAAAAACAATCCTAAAATTCAGTTAAAATTCAGGGCATACACATTAATATCAGTGCCCTCATACACAAAGTGGTCTTTTTATTGGGTTAAGAACCTTAACTTCCATTTTTCCACAGAAATGTCAAAGTAAAGGGTCAAAGTGTAACATTGTTATAAAGTAAAACAAAGCTTTTGAGTTAGATGGTCAACCAGCTTGTGATATTCCCACTAATGCAGTCAGTGTCCCACTGCCGTTCAGTTCAACACGTTGCCCTTTAAATTTGCACCGCTCTGTTGTTGGCATGAATTTGAACCACAGCCAACCCACAGTCAGTGACTTTCTGTCACTTGTATGTCAGTCACATTAAAGCTGGGACTTTATTGAAACAATAACAATGTGGTCACTCCTCCTCTGTTTTGGTAAAAAGCTGAGGGATGGGCCTCAAGAAATTCAAGCACTTTCAAATTCTTAAACAGATCTATGGATGCAGGGACTAACTATCCATTATATCAAAATTATAGTTTTAACCATGTTTTGCGGCTATATAGTGTTTGTTTACATTTACACTGTTTACGAACACTGGAGTAAAACAAGCTTATTTTTTAGTTCTGATGGGGTATGACCGTTGAACTTAGCTCATGAGGCATTTATAAGCTATATTATTTAGGAATCAATGAATATACTTTTTATAATTGATTTCAAAGTCCCATAATGTAGGTAGCAAATAAGGATTCTAGCATTAAAACTAAAACATATATTGCCAAATTGCATGAGATTACTATGGACGCTGTTTCCGCCATTATACAAAATAATTATCAGGTAGGGTAGACAGCTCTGTCCACCTATTTAACTCTAGGGAGAGAGAGTTGTGAGACTCAGACCCCCCAACTCAATCCATTGCAAAGAAATGGGAAGGCAGGTTCACTCAGAATGCATCAACAGGCTTTCATGGAAACTAACCAGCAACATCATCACTTTTTAAACAGAATCTTGACGTTTTTCTATTTGCTTCACTTTTACCCGTCACTCTAAGAAAGGTGTGGGGACAGCTATAGGAGTGTGGTGAGTGTATGGAAGAGTATGGAACCCTGACCTGTTCACCGGACGTGCTACTTGTCCCAGACCTGTTGTTTTCAACTCTCTAGAGACAGCAGGAGCGGTAGAGATACTCTCAATGATCAGCTACGAAAAGCCAACTGACATTTACTCTCGAGGTGCTGACTTGTTCCACCCTCGACAACTACTGTGATTATTATTATTTGACCATGCTGGTCATTTATGAACATTTGAACATCTTGGCCATGTTCTGTTATAATCTCCACCCGGCACAGCCAGAAGAGGACTGGCCACCCCTCATAGCCTGGTTCCTTTCTAGGTTTCTTCCTAGGTTTTGGCCTGTTTGGGATTTTAGGCTGGGTTTCTGTACAGCACTTTGAGATATCAGCTGATGTAAGAAGGGCTTTATAAATACATTTGATTTGATTTGGTACTGTAACCAGGCTGTATCTAACCCGACCTCAGTGGCTGCTCAGTGGGTGGGGTTTCTGTCGCAGGGGAATGAGTAGCAATCTGAGTCAGGGGACTTTCATGTGGAAATTCATCACCCACGTTAATCTTCCAGCAAGACAATAACCCCAAGCACTAATCAAAATCCACAAATAAATGGTTAATTGTCCATAAAATCAACATAGTGCAATGACCATCTCAGTCTTCGGACTTGAACCCCATTGAAAACCTGTGGTTTTAATTGTAAAGGGCAGTCCATAAGCGCAGACGAAGGATATCAAGGATCTGGAAAGATTATGTATGGAGGAATGGTCCCTCCCAATGTGTTCTCCAATCTCATAAAATATTTTAGAAAAAGGCTAAGTGTCATCATCCTCACAAGGGGAGGGTGCTGGAATATTGAAAACAGGGGATCCAATCATTTTCACCCCTATCTTTTTATTTATTTTTTATTATTACTTATTTTATTACTTCTTTCTCTGAGAAAAGTTATTAGTATAAAAGCATACAATATAGCTCAGTATTTGTATTATTTGTTTTATACTGTATTTTTTGCTCATCTTTATCAAGGGATCCAATAATTCCAGACCCCACTGTATATGAAACATATAAATTACTTTTGTTATTACCTAACATAACTGTAAAGAAGTAGTAAAAAGAGCTTTACTTTGTTGGAGGGTTAAGGGGTTTCTAAATCTATTCATAACCTAGATTACAAAATAATTTTGGGGGGACACATTTCAGTAGGAAAGGAGCTGAGAGCTCAGTTGACATACCAAACATTGAGTTGAAGAGAAGATACCTGAAATAAAATGTTCAGCTGAGGGCCGTGCACAGACCTTTCATGGGGATACTTCTTTGCTAGAACCACTCCTGGGGTGGGTAGGAGGCTATGTCAACTGATAATCACTAATGTAGGCTAGATGATCATCTAGTTAGCTAGTCTATGCTGTCAATTTGGGCAAGATAGCATAGTGCTTTGGGAATTAAGAAACTGTGTACAACGCAACCCCAATTTGAATCAATGAAACCCATTGATTTAAAATAAACTGTCTAACACTGGTTCACGCAGAGGTTATCATTCCAACTCTTATTGTGTGTTTTCATGTTGATAGTGGTGCGAGTCTGAGTGATAATAGGCAGTAGAAAACATTTGTCTATCACCCCTAACCCCTAACTTGTCGACACGCACACACCCCCACTACTGAGACACCAGCAAGAATAAGCCAGACCTGGCAAGAATAAAGCTGTTATCTCGGCGATTTCCCTTCTAAATAGCAATGAAGATCGTACGCAATAACACAAATGGTCGAAATTCGTAAAATGTTATTAGGAAACAGACTTAAAAATACAATTCTGAATAGCCTTAATAATAGCACAGCTAATATTATAGCATTGACAATATTGTTAACAGCATTAAGAGTAATGATTACTAGAAAAGTATTATGGTAAAAACTGTTAAACAAATAACAGAACATTCTTTATAATGCTTCTATAAATAATAGTAGTAATAACAATAATAATAATATCATTATAATAATCAACTTTTTGTTACATTTTATATCCTATTGTTATTTGGTCCATTATTATTTAAGTGGTAATGCCCGAGAAGCGGGTGTTGCTCGTCAAGTGCCAGAAAACCGTGCCAATATGTCCTCCAAACACTGGCATTATTCCCGGGCATTACCAACATATTCAAATAATAACTTATTCATACGATTTCATCCTTCCACAATATAAAGTCCCGACCAAATCTAGGGTTGCTACCCAAGCCGGCTGGTCGTTCGTTCTATCTGTTTGGTTGCCAGAGCGACCCAGTCGTTCAGTATTTTTGTTCTGTATCTATGGACGCGACCCAGTCTTTCATTCTAAATTTCCATTACCATACTGGCTGGCAGCGTTCTTATCCCTTGCTTGCTAGCTAGCCAACTTCGGCTAATTTACAGTCACGTCAACAACAACAAAAAACAGAATAACAGCAAAGTAGCTGCATTTGCGTTTGTTTAAGCTGTTTTCTAGTGACATTTATTTGGATACGTCCATAACAATAAGCTAATGATGCATGACTTCGCCTGGCATAGAAAATGTGCTCTCTCGTCAGGACACTGTTGTTCAGAGGAGCTAGCCAACAACACAACTAACACAATCACTTCAAACTGAAGCTGGAAAGACAGCAAACCAGCAGCACTTTGTTTAGTTTGACCTGTTTTCTATTGATATTTCTTTGTATATTTAAAAAAAAAAAAAAGAATTCTGATTCATGATTTCGACGTTGAAAAGCTGCATGCCTGTCTGTCTTATCCTGACACCTTCATTACTATAGGACAGTTGGAGATTGAATTTGAATATTGAAACAATGTTGTAAATGTCAGAGAGGCAGGCAGCAAGGTTTGTACAAATCTCCACTGTTGAAAACTAAATGTTAGTCTAAAAGAAATGTGAGATAATGTCTAGATGCTTTTTATAGTGGAGATCAAATTTATACATTGCTGGCTGGGCTGATGAGACTATGGATTAAGCAGTCAGATGGAACAGAGTAAATGGGCATTGTAATGTCATAGTTTTAGCCGTTGATAACTTGTGGAATAGACACCAGCTGGAATGCGTTCAGGATTAGACCCACCTGTTGTATAATGCACTGCACACAATGTCCTGTCATTCATATTTCACTACACACAATGTCCTGTCATTCATATTTCACTACACACAATGTCCTGTCATTCATATTTCACTACACACAATGTCCTGTCATTCATATTTCACTGCACACAATGTCCTGTCATTCATATTTCACTACACACAATGTCCTGTCATTCATATTTCACTACACACAATGTCCTGTCATTCATATTTCACTACACACAATGTCCTGTCATTCATATTTCACTACACACAATGTCCTGTCATTCATATTTCACTACACACAATGTCCTGTCATTCATATTTCACTGCACACAATGTCCTGTCATTCATATTTCACTACACACAATGTCCTGTACATTGTGTCCCAGTAAAAGGGAGTCCATTTACACCCCCAAGGTCGTCATTGCTATTATTGTGGCCCTCTAAGGCTGTGTTTAGACAGGCAGCCCAATTATGATGCTTTTTTCAGGTCTGAAAAATATCTGATGTGAAAGTTCTAATGTGATTGGTCAAAAGACCAATTAGTGGAAAAAATATCAGAATTGAGCTGCCTGTGTAAATGCAGCCGAAGAGTGGGAAATCAACTTAAATCCAAATATTTTCATATTAGATTGAGGTTTTATTTACACAAATACATGTCCAACAATGGAGCACTTTGGCAGTTTACAATAAAACTGAATTGCAGTGCAGCTTACATAGATATAAGAAAATGAACATGATTCAAAGAAGAATACATGAATAAAAACAGTTAACTTTGAGTAACAACCTCATCTAGTGTTCGTTTAAAAGCCTAACTAATGATGGAATTGGGCTTTTTTTCTCAGGTCCATGCTCCATGAGTCGCTGATGAGCATGAATGCAAAATGAAGGCAATTTGTAGTGTTGATGCTACTTTTAAATAACTAGAACTTATTTTATAGAGGGAAGTAAAGCATATCTGTTAAATCAAATCAAATCAATTTTGATTGGTCACATACACGTGTTTAGCAGATGTTATTACAGGTGAAGCGAAATGCTTGTGCTTCTAGTTCCGACAGTGCAGCAATGACTAAAATGTTAATGTATTTCTTTCAAATTTTGGACTCAAATTTGTTTACATCCCTGTTAGTGAGCATTTCTCCTTTGCCAAGAAAATCCATCCACCTGACCGTTGTGGCATATCAAGAGCTGATTAAACAGCATGATCATTACACAGGTGTACCTTGTGCTGGGGACAATAAAAGGCCATTCTAAAAGCTGCCATTTTGTCACACAACACATTGCCAAAGATGTCTCAAGTTTTGAAGGAGTGTACAATTGGCATGCTGGCTGCAGGAATGTCCACCGGAGCTGTTGCCAGAGAATTTAATGTTAATTTCTCTACCATAAGCTGCCTCCAACGTCGTTTTAGAGAATTTGGGAATTACATCCAACCGGCATCACAACCGCAGACCACGTGTAACCATGCCAGCCCAGGACCTCCACATTCGGCTTTTCACCTGCGGGATCGTCTGAGACCAGCCACCCAGACAGCTGATGAAACTGAGGAGTATTTCTGTCTGTAATAAAGCCCTTTTGTGGGGAAAAACTCTGATTGGCTTGGCCTGCCTGCGCCCCTGCCCAGTCATGTGAAATCCATAGATTAGTGCCTTATGAATTTATTTCAATTGACTAATTTCCTTATATGAACTGGAACTCAGTAAAATTGTTGAAATTGCTGCATGTTGCGTTTATATTTTTGTTCAGTATATTTACATGAAAATGTACAGTACTTTAAAATACCTGTAAAAAAGTGAGTTATCACAAAATACACTATTTACAGCCAAACTTATAATCATCAGACATATGAACTAGTACTTATTAATCAGGGATGATCCAACCTGCTCTTAAGGAGCCACATGGTGTGCAAGCCCTTGTGCAAGCCTTTGTTCAAGCCCAGTTCTACATGTTCATACTAATAAGCTGATTAGTTGAATCGGGTGTGGTAGAACAGGGCTTGAACATGAAGCCTGCTCACTCTGTGGGTCTCTGAGAGCATGGGGGCCACCCCTTATAAGAATACCGTAACATATGACAAACTGCTGGGAAACACCTGTAAAAACATGTCATTAGACAAGTACAAAAGCATACAAAAATGAAACACAAAATACAAATTATAGAATTACAAGACATACATTGAATATGAATTGAAACTTTAGCTAATATAAATGTAATAAGTAATGCTTTTAAAAAATATGCCTATATTTTCAAGAAGATCAACACAACTTCCACTTAGTTATCTCTGTGATTTTAGCAAATGCCTTTGGCAAGGAACATAATGTCTCAAAAGTCCCATGCTTTCAGTTCCTGAAACCCAAAATGTCACACCCTGATTTGTTTCACCTGTCTTTGTGCTTGTCTCCACCCCCCTCCAGGTGTCGCCCATCTGCCCAATTATCCCCTGTGTATTTATACCTGTGTTTTCTGTTTGTCTATTGCCAGTTTCTTGTCAGGTCTTACCAGCATGTCTTCCCGTTCCTCAAGTTCTGTTTCCTAGTTTTTCCCGGTTCTGACCATTCTGCCTGCCCTAACCCCGAGCCTGCCTGCCATCCTGTACCTGCCTGACTCTGACCTGATTACGAACTTCTGCCCACCCTGACCCCGAGCCTGCCTGCCATCCTGTACCTGCCTGACTCTGACCTGGTTACGAACCTCTGCCTGTTCTTGACCTGCCCCTCGCCTGCCCCGTGTTTATAATAAATGATCTGAGAACTGTACTATCCGCCTCCGGTGTCTGCATCTGGGTCATATCCTGAGTCGTGATACAAAATGGAATCTGTGAGACTCATGCACCATGTAACCCCCATTAATTTAGCAGGTCAAAATGTTACAATTTATAACGCAACGTTTTATTTACAAGATTCTCAGTTCAAACCTTGGCCATGTTTTCAAAAGTTGTGCATCTGTTCAACTCCGCCCATTGACATTTTAGAAGCAATCAAATTTGTTCTGCCCCCTGAACCAATCAGATTATTTTTTCCCTTAGAACAAATTTGACAACAATTTATGTCAATCTGCCACAAGCAGCAAGTGTATAATTAGTTATCCCTTACTCAAAACATTGTAGTTCCCCTAGAGGGCGCTATAGCTTTAAAGATTAGCATAGAATGTTCTAGCTAGCAGTTTGTGAGTAAGAAGAGAAAGCCCCAGTAATCTAGTCAGTGGTGTAAAATACTTTAAAGCACTAAAGTCGTTTTTTGGGGTATCTGTACTTTACTATTTACTTTTACTTTTACTTCACTACATTCCTAAAGAAAATAATGTACTTTTTACTCTATACATTTTCCCTGACACCCAAAAGTACTAGTTACATTTTGACAGGAAAATTGTCCAATTCACAAACTTATCAAGTGAACATAATTGGTCATCCCTACTGCCTCTGATCTGGCAGACTCATTAAACACAAATGCTTTGTTTGTAAATTATGTCTAAGTGTGCCCCTGGCTATCCGTCAATTTAAAAAAAAGAAAATTGTGCCGTTTGGTGTGCTTAATATAAGAATTTTTTTTTTAAACTTTTGATACTTAAGTATATTTTAGCAAATCCATTTACTTTTGATACTTAAGTATATTTAAAACCAAATACTTGTAGACTTTTACTCAAGTAGTGTTTTACTGAGTGACTCACTTTAACTTGAGTCGTTTTCTACTAAGGTATCAAGTATGACAATTGAGTACTTTTTCCACTACAGTACCTAGTCCTTTGTTTTCAGAGCCCTCCAGCAACTTTTATTGGTAAAAGAGACTAGCTACTTTTCAGGCTGCCTTTGGGGAGTTTTGCCACAGAGATTTTCTATGGTTTTAATAGCATTTAGGTTCTTTTCTCACTCAATTCTGCCCCAAACAGGATTGTGAGAAGCTGTCTGCAACAGCAACGGGTCCGCAGCTGTGCCGCAGAATGGCAAATTGGTGCTGTGGTGTCGTTGCGGTAATGGCAAAATGTAATCTCGTGTTTCTCTGAGTTGTCATTCTAGAACAGGGATGGGCAACTTTGATTGTGAGCAAAACATTGTAGCGGCCGCCCTCTTGACAGCAGAGAATTCATTTCCTGCAATTCTAAACATTTTGCCATAGGGTGGAGAGAAATGTTGGCAGTTTTTAATATGATAACTGAGTGAGAGTGATTAACAAAATCAGTGAGGGGCCCCCGGCTGATTATTTGACCATGATTACTACAAGTTTAGATAGCTTTCCCCAGTTAGACTAACTTACCAATGTATAAAAACATTTGTGGACATGGGCTAATTGAGTGACTGTCAGTGACAGACATAACAAGAGAAAATTTGCTGATCCACAACCAAATTTCGAAATTGCACATTTTGTATTCTAATTCTCAACAGTAAGTTGAGACTCCGACTGAGTTCCAAAATATATACAGTACCAGTCACACCTACTCATTCAAGGGTTTTTCTTCATTTTTACTATTTTCTGCATTGTAGAAAAATAGTGTAGGGATCAAAATTATGAAATAACACATGGAATCATGCAGTAACCCAAAAAGTGTAAAACAAATCAAAATATATTTATATTTGAAATTCTTCAAAGTAGCCACCCTTTGCCTTGATGACAGCTTTGCAAACTCTTGGCATTCTCTCAACCAGATTCATGAGGTAGTCACCTGGAATGCATTTCAATTAACAGGTGTTCCTTGTTAAAAGTTCATTTCTGGAATTTCTTTCCTTCTTAATGCGTTTGAGCAAATCAATTGTGTTGTGACAAGGTAGGTGTCACGCCCTGGCAATAGAGAGGGTTTTGTTCTCTATTTTGGTTAGGCCAGGGTGTGACTAGGGTGGGCATTCTATGTCCTTTTTTCTATGTTTTGTATTTCTTTGTTTTGGCCGGGTATGGTTCTCAATCAGGGACAGCTGTATATCGTTGTCTCTGATTGGGAGCCATACTTAGGCAACCTGTTTTCCTTTGGGTTTTGTGGGTGGTTACTTTCTGTTTAGTTGATGTTCCTGACAGAACTGTTTGGCTGTCGTTCGTTTTCTTGTTTTGTTGAAAGTGTTCTATTAAAAGTTCATGATGAGCACTCACCACGCTGCGCCTTGGTCTACTCCTTGCAACAGCCGTTACAGTAGGGGTGGTATACAGAAGATAGCCCTATTTGGTAAAAGACCAAGTCCATATTATGGTAAGAACAGCTCAAATAAGCAAAGAAAAACGACAGTCCATCATTACTTTAAGACATGAAAATCAGTCAATCCGGAAAATTTCAAGAACTTTTAAAGTTTCTTCAAGTGCAGTCGCAAAAACCATCAAGCGCTATGATGAAACTGGCTATCATGAGGACCGCCACAGGAAAGGAAGACCCAGAGTTACCTCTGCTGCAGAGGATAAGTTCATTAGAGTTTACAGCCTCAGAAATGGGCAATAAACTGCACCTCAGATTGCAGCCCAAATAAATGCTTCACAGGGTTCAAGTAACAGACACATCTCAACATCAACCTTTCAGAGGAGACTGCATGAATCAGGCCTTCATGATCAAATTGCTGCAAAGAAACCACTACTAAAGGACACCAATAAGAAGAAGAGACTTGCTTGGGCCAAGAAACACGAGCAATTGACATTAGACCGGTGAAAATCTGTCCTTTGGCTGATGAGTCCAAATTTGAGATTTTTGGCTCCAACCGATGTGTCTTTGTGAGACGCAGAGTAGGTGAACGGATGATCTCCACATGTGTGGTTCCCACCGGGAAGCATGAAGGAGGAGGTGTGATGGTGTGGAGGTGCTTTGCTGGTGAGACTGTCAGTGATGTATTTAGAATTCAAGGCACACTTAACCAGCATGGCTACCCCAGCATTCTGCAGTGATACGCCATCCCATCTGGTTTGCGCTTAGTGGGACTATCATTTGTTTTTCAACAGGACAATGACCCAACACACCTCCAGGGTGTGTAAGGGCTATTTGACCAATAAGGAGACTGATGGAGTGCTTCATCAGATGACCTGGCCTCCACAATCACCTGACCTCAACCCAATCGAGATGGTTTGGGATGAGTTGAACCAAGAGTGAAGGAAAAGCAGCCAACAAGTGCTCAGCATATGTGGGAACTCCTTCAAGACTGTTGGAAAAGGATTCCAGGTGAAGCTGGTTGAGAGTATGCCAAGACTGTGCAAAGCTGTGATCAAGGCAAAGGGTGGCTACTTTGAAGAATCTAAAATCTAAAATAAATGTTGATTTCTTTAACACTTTTTTGGTTACTACATGATACCATATGTGTTATTTCCTAGTTTTGATGTCTTCATTATTATTCTAAAGAAAGAAAAACCCTTGAATGAATAGGTGTGTCCAAACCTTTGACTGGTACTGTATATATATATATATATATTTGGAACTTGGTGGGCCGCCAGTGGGCCGCCAGTTGCCCATCCCTCTTTTAGAATGTGTGTTGGCATATTTTTCCCGCTCGTGGAACTGTACACTTTTTTTATGCAGTCAAATGCCGATACCTAAGGTATTTTAATGGAAATGTTATTATTTATGTTAGAGATACTATTATTCCTGTTATGAACTTGTTTCTTCGTGAAGAGTTTTATGATATTGAGACGCTATTTCATGTAAATATGTTATGCTAACGTCCATATTCTAGCTTTTATTTGTTGAATATATGTTAGCTACAGTACTGTTGCTAGCAGTTTTTATGGAGTCAGTGTCTTGTTTACATTGAGAATTGAGAACTTTTACCGGTAACTGTAACATTCTATGTGAGATCCTTTGCAGCTCTAGGCACATTTAAAAAAAATGTATTGCTTGATTCCGAGACCAGAGCGCCAATTTAACAATGTCAAAGAATGGCGAGCTATCCAAACCCATTTGACTGACTGGCAAGTGCAGGCTGCACTGCTTGTACTGCTTCTTCAATTCTTCTCATTGAGGATGTGCTTCGTCATTGGATCAGTCATTGGATACTGATAAGAAAAGTGCTCCAACGTGCACACCCTCACTACCAGGGTAGTAGGCCTACAAACTGAACACACACACACTATATACTTTTCTATTTGTGACTGATTTTTATTGTGTTTTTTATATTTGTGTATTGATCAATTTATGTGTTGATGAATTTCTGTCTATTTTATTAAATGTGCCAGGTTTTTCGTAATTTTTAATCCAAACCTGTATCAAATTCTCCTTGAACGAACCTACCATAGATACTTGCACAGACACTACTGTTCCTAAAACAGAGTGTGTTAAGTGTTACACATATAACATTCAACAGTTGATTATTTTATCACAGTCTGCTGAATCCAACATAATGTTCCACTACTGCAGCAACACTATTGAACAAATAGATTAGCTGTCTCAGATCGCTCGTGGCTGCCAAAAGAATAACAGGGACATGACAAAGAAGTCTACCACATAGGGATTCAGCATAATAATAGACTGGTCTATGTCTTCCACCCTGTGCTGAGGTAGCCATCTTGGTCAACTGAACAACTGAGACTGGTCATTTGGTCAATATTGGTGAAATGTTCATCTGATTGAATATCCCATTAGGCTATGTGTTCAAAAATAAGGCCCAATTTTTCCTGGTCAGGTTATGGGGTCGGTATCATAGCATCACCTGGATATACTGTATGCATACATAATGTGATTTGTTCAGACAAAATATCCACACTTGTGATTTTCTCAGATAATTCTAGATAACTCAGTAACACTTGTGTTATCACGTGTTATAAGCACATAGGATCATTTATAATGCCTTATCATATTGTATAATATATCATGTTTCTTAACAAACAGGGAGTTGACTCAGCTGTTTTTCATCTTGGCTATGGCATCTCACTTAAACCCAAGACAAGAGAATCCAGGTCAGATCTGTTGGCTATGATTCTGTCATTCAGAACACAACGTATTTCTTTAATGACTGCAGACCCAATCTGTGTGCTTCAAGATGTACTTTATAAAAAAAATGACATAATGATAATCTGGCTGTAAACCTATTTGCTTTTTGCTTTAGCCAACTTATTGCTGTGGCTTGGCAATGTGTTATGGTTGTTGAATGCAAAAATAGAACAGTTTGGTGACATGGGGTAGTGCAGTTGGTCTTCAATCACTAATGATTAGAAACTAAGTTTGTAAACGTATTGTTTATGTACTGTGCATTATGGAATTGTAGTTTAGATTCAACACAGCCATGTTTTAGGGTGGAGTTGCGAAAGCAGTGTCACGCCCTGACCTGAGAGAGCCGTTTTATTTCTCTATTTTGTTAGGTCAGGGTGTGGGGTGGGCATTCTATGTGATGTATTTCTTTGTTTTGGCCGAGTATGGTTCCTAATCAGAGGCATCTGTCTATCGTTGTCTATCGTTGTCTCATACTTAGGCAGCCTTTTCCCACCTGTGTTTGTGGGTAGTTGTTTTCTGTTTAGTGATTCTGTACCTGACGGAACTGTTTGGCTTTTCGTTTTTTATTTATTTTGTTTGTGTGTTTCATAGTAAATAAAATATGAACACTTACCACGCTGCGCTTTGGTCCACTCCTTCAACTTCAGACGACAGCCATTACAAGCAGTTTATTATAAAAATCTGCCAACTGTTTGTCTTCAGGACCACTTAGAATTTTGCAAATTTAAGGTCCAATGTAGACATTTATATATCAAATAATTTCTGGGTAACAATTAAGTACATTAATGTAATATGATACAAAACACAAGAAAAAAATGTATTTTGACTGCACTAGGCCTTTAAAGGAGAGAAACATGTTGCATAATCCAGCTGCACGTCTGATGATTGTTTCAACAAGCTTGGTAATGGTGATTTGCCACATTACTGTCGCCCTGCCAATAGAAATTGGTTAAGATTATCTTCTGGCTTCAGTTTGCACAATGACTAGACAAATCGAAAGAGACTGACCCACAATGCAGGACTTATCCTGTTCCATGTTACACAGTCTTATAACAGCACTTAATCACATAGGAGTGTCATTTAAGTTAATAAGTAACGTAAGCAGTGAAAGGATATATACAGTGTATTCAGAAAGTATTCAGACCCCTTCCCTTTATCCACATTTTGTTACATTACAGCCTTATTCTAAAATAGATTAAATTAATAAAAATCCTCATCAATCTACACCCAATACCCCATAATGACAAAACAAAAACATGTTTTTAGAAATGTTTGCAAATCTATTCAACTTAAAAAACAGAAATACCTTATTTACATAAGTATTCAGACCCTTTGCTATGAGACTCGAAATTGAGCTCAGGTGCATCCTGTTTCCATTGATCATCCTAAAGATGTTTCTACAACTTGATTGGAGTCCACCTGTGGTAAATTCAATTGATTGGACATGATTTGGAAAGGCACTCACCTGTCTAAGACCTGTATAAGGTCACACAGTTGACAGTGCATGTCAAGGCAAAAACCAAGCCATGAGGTCAAAGGAATTGTCCGTAGAGGTTCCTCTGTGGAGATGAGAGAACCTTCCAGAAGGACAACTGTCTCTGCAGCACTCCACCAATCAGGCCTTTATGGTAGAGTGGCAAGACGGAAGCCACTCCTCAGTAAAAGGCACATGACAGCCCGCTTGGAGTTTGCCAAAAGGCACTTAAAAGACTCTCAGACCATGAGAAACAAGATTCACTGGTCTGATGAAACCAAGATTGAACTTCTTGGCCTGAATGCCAAGCATCACGTCTGGAGGAAACCTGGCACCATCTCTATGGTGAAATATTGTTGTGGCAGCATCATGCTGTGGAGAAGTTTTTCAGTGGCATGGACTGGGAGACTAGTCAGGGTTGAGGGAAAGATTAATGAAGCAAAGTACAGAGAGATCCTTGATGCAAACCTGCTCCAGAGCGCACAGGACCACAGACTGGGGCGTAGGTTCACCTTCCAACAGGACAATGACCCTAAGCACACAGCCAAGACAACGCAGGAGTGGTTTCGGGACAAAACTCTGAATGTCCTTGAGTGGCCCAGCCAGAGCCCGGACTTGAACCCGATCAAACATCTCTGGAGAGACCTGAAAATAGCTGTGCAGCGACGCTCTCCATCCAGCCTGACAGAGCTTGAGAGGATCTGCAGAGAAGAATGGGAGAAACTCCCCAAATACAGGTGTGCCAAGCTTGTAGCATCATACCCAAGAAGACTCAAGGCTGTAATCGCTGCCAAAGGTGTTTCAACAAAGTACTGAGTAAAGGCTCTGAATACTTATGTGATAATTCAGTTTTTTATTTTTAATACATTAGCAAAAATTACTAAAACCCTGTTTTTGCTTTGTCATTATGTGGTATTGTGTGTAGATTGATGAAGAATAAGGCTGTAACATAACAAAATGTGGAAAAGGTCAAGGGGTCTGAATACTTTCCGAATGCACTCTATGTACAACAATTAAATAATAATCGACTCATCAAATACACCATTTAATCTATATGAACAAAGTAGCTGTTCATAGGTCCAACATGGACAGAAATGGGCAAAACCATCCTTAGGTAGGTCTGTTCTGTCATTATTGAAACATCCATTACATCCTTGCTCTCTTCAGGAGACCCACTATGAGTAACTGGATCATGCCATTTTGTGGTGACAGCCTACCCACAGGTGCTGAAAAGTATAGAAACATTTTTGCTGTACAAAGTAGGCCTACAGCCAGTGAGAAAAGTTCCCTGCTACAAAATCAAATAGTTTTCCCCCCACAGATGCTACCAGGCTGTCAAGTGTCAGTGTGTAGCGGGTCGGACGAAGTCCGGTGCAGGACACAGAACTGAGTAAAAACGTAACTTTACTCGAAAATAAACAAAACATATATTCCACACTGAGAAAATACACCAGCTCACAGAAATACTGACCACTTCACAATGAACAAACACGCACAAAACCATGTGGGAACCAGAGGGTTAAATAGGGAGTAAATTATAACGTAATGGAAACCAGGTGTGTACAATCAAGACAAAACAACATAGAAAAAGAAACGTAGATCGGTGGCGGCTAGAAAGCCCGAACAAGGAGAGGCACCAACTTCGGTGGAAGTCGTGAAACAGGCCCCACTAAGACGTGTACTCCGAGCATGCGCTGACCAACTGAGAAGTGTCTTAACTGATATTTTCAACCTCTCCCTGTCTGAGTCTGTAATACCAACATGTTTCAAGCAGACCACCATAGTCCCTGTGCCCAAGAACATGTCTGTAGCCATAAAATGCTTTGAAAGGTTGGTAATGGCTCACATCAATACCATCTCATCCCTAGACCCACTCCAATTTGCATACCGCCCCAACAGATCCACAGATGACGCAATCTCTATTCCACTCCACACTGCCCTTTCCCACCTGGACAAAAGGAACACCTATGTGAGAATGCTATTCATTGACTACAGCTCAGCGTTCAACACCATAGTGCCCTCAAAGCTCATCACTAAACTAAGGACCCTGGGACTAAACACCTCCCTCTGCAACTGCATCCTGGACTTCCTGACGGGCCGCCCCCAGGTGGTAATGATAGGTAACAACACAACTGCCACGCTGATCCTCAACACAGTGGCCCCTCAGAGGTGCGTGCTCAGTCCCCTCCTGTACTCCCTGTTCATCCATGACTGCACGGCCAGGCACGACTCCAACACCATCATCAAGTTTGCCAGTGACACAACAGTGGTAGGCCTGATCACTGACGATGCGACAGCCTATAGGGAGGAGACCTGGCCGTGTGATGCCAGGACAACAACCTCTCCCTCAATGTGAACAAGACAAAGGAGATGATTGTGGACTACAGGAAAAGGAGGACTGAGCACGCCCCCATTCTCATCGACGGGGCTGTAGTGGAGCAGGTTGAGAGCTTCAAGTTCCTTGGTGTCCACATCACCAACAAACTGTCATGGTCCAAGCACACCAAGACAGTCGTGAAGAGGGCATAACAAGACCTATTCCCCCTCAGGAGACTGAAAAGAATTGGCATGGGTCCTCAGATCCTCAAAAGGTCTAAAGCTGCACCATCAAGAGCATCCTGACTGGTTGCATCACTGACTGGTATTGAAACTGCTCGACCTCCGACCACAAGGCACTACAGAGGGTAGTGCGTACAACCCAGTACATCCCTAGGGCCAAGCTTCCTGCCATCCAGGACCTCTGTACCAGGCGGTATCAGAGGAAGGCCCTAAAAATGGTCACTGACTCCAGCCACCCTAGTCATAGACTGTTCTCTCTGCTTTCGCATGGCAAGCGGTACCGGAGCGCCAAGTCTAGGTCCAAGAAGCTTCTAAACAGCTTCTACCCCCAAGCATAACTCCTGAATGTCTAATCAAATGGCTACCCAGACTATTTGCATTGCCCCCCCCCTCTCTTTTACACTGCTGCTACTCTCTGTTATTATCTGTGCATAGTCACTTTAATAACTCTACCTACATGTACATATTACCTCAATTACCTCGACTAAACGGTGCTCCCGCACATTGACTCTGCACCGGTACTCCCTGTATATAGCCTCGCGATTGTTATTTTACTGCTGCTCTTTAATCATTTGTTACTTTTATATCTTAATCTTATTTTTCAGGGGGGATTTTTTTACTGCATTGTTGGTTAAGGGCTTGTAAGTAAGCATTTCACTGTAAGGTCTACATCTGTTGTATTCGGCACATATGACAAATAACATGTAGTAAACCGGATAGATTTTTGATTGACTTTATCAACAACTGCTTAAAGTTTTGTTCACCTGGAAATTCCTATTGCATTAGCCTAGCATGCTGACAAAAAAAAGGACGTTTATTTATAAACTAGAAGTATTTAAATATTCTTGATTTCGCAACTTGGATAAATAGGAGTACAGCGACATCTTCCAACCCGGAATAAGATACACTTTCAAGCCATATCCTTCATTCGTCACCGCAGTGCCAACAAATAGTCATAGTATCATTTCGACTTGAAGGAGAAAATTGAACTTACCACTGAAACTCAAATAGGACCCATTCTGGCTAGGTAGGCCTACGTGTTTTGTTGACCTTGAATCAGTGATAAGAGAATTATCTAATAAGGGTAAATGAATCAATAATCCATCATTAATTAGTAGTTATGGAGCATGGATAATTAATAATTAATGTAATGAACATCTCATAAAGGTCTAGTAGAGGCTGGAAAGGGAGAGAAATGTGTGTGTGTATTTAGAGATACCGGGAGGAGCCTTCAAGGTTCTCCTAATCTATGGGGAAAGGAACAGGCAGTGCTGGAACAGTGGTAGCAGGTCAAGGAAGAGATACTGTTCACCTACTGTCTGTGTGTAAGTGTGTGCATAGGTTACCTACTTTTGGGTGTGGATGTGTGTGCGTAGCGGAGAGAGAGGATAAAATTAACATCTTTGTTATTTGTACCGGAGAACGTTCTCTGAATAAACTGAACAGACCTTTTGCAGAAAGCTGAGTCCTTTCCTAATTATGAACCCAGTGTCTTACAAACCCTGGGGATTAGTCAAGGCTTATTGATTGTTAATTTATAGCATTAGGATATAAAATTCCATTATCAATCAGAGATAAAGAAACACTAGAAAAGGGGAACGAGAGAGAGAACTAAGAAACACAAAGAACGATACAGGGCAAAGTAGGCCAAATCAAACAGTTTTCTGGTTAAAAATCCAAACTTTTGAGGGAAGGTAAACCCTTATTTTCCAACCTTTTAGGATAAATAAATGTATTGTGTGTCAGTTTTAAAGGGTCCTTGATCTTGCTATTTTTAATGAATCTGATTTTAAGCTCTGTAAATAAAGTGGTGATGAGGTGCATGCTTTATTTCCTAGCGTTTAATCTCAAAGGAATGTGCTTAATCTGTTTCTATAGAAACACTCTACATCACAAGCACACACACACACACACACACACACACACACACACACACACACACACACACACACACACACACACACACACACACACACACACACACACACAAGACTGCTAAAAGAGGCTAGAGTATATTTTGTGTTGGTGTTGTCACAAGTGTGATATTGTTATGCATTTTCATTTAAAGACTCACTCCAGGCTCCTTTTCACCTCATTTATCACCTGATTTACTTAACACAAGGCACAACTCAACAGGGGGTCCAGGTACTGTATGACATGACATGGCACAAGTAGGGGAGTTGGCCTTTCCTCTTTTGTTCTCTATAGCTCTTCTATTGTTCCCACAAGCAAGGGGAGATGCCAATGACATCAGAGTAAATGCATCAGACCAAGTCCTTAAATGGCCAACTCTTTAAGTTTCCAGTTGTGAATAAAAAACTTAAACACTTAAACATGTTCTTTTACCCTTGTGTACATGACAGTATTTATACTTGGGGTATAGTTTTTCAACAGGAGAAGGTGAAAAATAGCTGGATTGCATCTTTAACTTATTTTAAACTGTTTGGCTGCGTTTACACAGGTAGCCCAATTGAAATCTTTAGCATATGTTTTGAGAAGCATCCAGCTGCAGATTATGTTGGCTGAAGCTACCTAGTCTGTGAATATCAAAGTGCATGCGCGTGCGTCTCAGATGGTATTTTTGCATCTCCGAAGGTATGTTCGTGCGCAATCTGAACTCGAGCCATAACATAGTAGATGTTTTCTTGTATCCTTCCATTTCATATATGTGACATTTCTATGATATATCTGCACTTGTAGCTGTCCCTACAATTTGTATGATATGTTACAAATCTGTGCCTAATGTTAGTTAGGTGTCAGCGTGTATCATAGAGGTCAAAATTGGGAGAGTGAGCTGATTGTTCAGGATTATTTTAGTTTTGTCATACAATGTCAATACCATACTTGTACTTTTTTGGTGAAAATCACTACAATGAGTCTAAACCAAGCTTTAGCTGTCACCTTGACAAATTGGCTACACTAGCTAGCTAGAAGCTAGCTCTCTGGCAACATTTAACATCCTTTCTCAGCTCCCATGTCACACAGCATCTGTGTCCTGAGAAGGTATATAAGGAGCCAGACCCTATTGAAATATTTGGTAATGTTTAAACAGCAACAACAACAAAAAACACATGGAATCTGATCTTTTGAGTTCATATTTTATCTACTCTAGATGATCAGATTTTGTGCTCTGAAGTGTTTGTTTTTTTGCACAAGACAACTACTCCCACATTCAAAGTAACAATGAGAAAAAAAAGCATTGCATCTGTGTGCTACTTCAGAGGCTACATCAGTGTACATATGCAAATCTGATATGGGTCACATATGCTGTGTTTACACAGGGAGCCCAATTCTGATATTTTTTTTACTAATTGGTCTTTTGGCCAATCAGATCAGAAAAATATTTGATGTGAAAAGATCTGATGTGATTGGTCAAAAGAACAATTGGAGGGAAAAATATAAAAATTGGGCTGCCTCTGTAAACGCAGCCATATAAAACTGAGTGTAGACAGTCAGAAAAAAAGATTGGATATGGAGAAAATAATCTGAATTGGGTTCTGAGGGTGGCTGTGTTAACACAGTGTCTGTAACATCTGTAGAGTTGTCTGAATCCCAGTGGGATAGGCTACAGTGAAACATCTATAAAGTTGAGAAGACTACAGAGACACAAAAGAGCAGGAAGCAATGTTCCTATTTTTATAAGCACCAATTGTCCAACGGTCATGCAGGATAATGGGATTATACTTGGTTTTCCTATTAGTTGGTTTCTTAATTGGTGTCCATACTGTGCACACAGCTTGACCACGAGGGATTCCCTCAATTGTGTCGCCCATTATTGGTGGTGATTATTCTGCATCAACAGGCAATACAGTTATGCAAAAGTTACATTATTGACTTCAATGAGAGATTTGTGCTAAAATCCGATTCATGCGCAGAAATCTTAAATTAGGATTCGGCCCTGTTAGAGGAGATTGCAGCCTAGTCGGACGCCAACAGTTTGTTGCTCTGTTAATATTAACACTTGTTATCTGGTCTTTTGTCAAATAAATGTTACCAATACGAATGTACGAAGAGCAGATGTTTTGGTAATTAGACCGCTATTTACATTTTGTAGGCCAGCCCCCGAAATGACTCTCAACCATGTTGTACGCAAGGATCCTTTGTCTTGTCAGGAATTCTTCCCTTTATGTGTCGCTATCACCGAGACTCCATCTTGACACGTCTGGGAAGCAGAGCTGCTGTTGTGATCACATTCTGTAGGTCTGATGATCTGATTGGAAGTTAACTTAAAGACGACCTCTTGTGATTTTTTTTACTTTTACTGTTGAAAAGGATGGTAACACTTTATTTTAAGGGTCTGTAATGAACCATTTATAAGGCATTTATAAACAAAGTGCAAGGCCTTTACAAACAGTTTGCTCACCATTTATTATTCATTACTCCCACATTTGTAAATGTTAGTAAGCTAGTTGTTCACAAATGTATATTTCCTTAAATAGCCTTTGTTCTGTGCTTATTCTTTTACCAGGTACTGGTGGAATGTCTACCAATGGCATGCCCCTCTTTTAGTGAGAAATTACATTGGTCACTCAAAACATGTATAAAGCATAAATAGCTGTCACTTTAGATTAGGGACTACAAAATACTAATGATTAGTAAATGGTTTTTAAATGTGGGAGTAAAGATTAATACATGGTAAAAACACTTTATAAATGCCTTATAAATAGTTTATTAGGGACCCTTAAAATAAAACATTACCAAAAAGGGTATTCCAAGTATAAATATAGTAAAGTACACACACCAAAGGGTGAAAACATTTTTTTGAGCAAAATAGTTTTTTTAGACACAACTTCAAAGTTCAAGGATATGATCAGATGGGAATCCATGATGTCCTCGGCCTCCCCCTTGCTTGAGGAGCAATAGAGGAGAAATAGAGAACAAAAGAGAAAACCCCCTCCTTGAGCTACTGTATGAGCCATGATTTCTTTGTCTCTCTCTCCCTCTCTGATCATGCCTAGATTATGAATGCCTTAATGCCGGTGATGCCATGTAACTTATGGTTTTGCCTTGTATAATTTGACTTGCCTAGTTAAATCAATGTTAAATAAAACATAAATATATATAATGGAATCCATACATTTTACAATGATATCAAATATCTAGTCTTATTAGGTAAATACTGTATGAAAAAGATTCCAGCACTACAATAACAAGAAATGTTTGCAAACTTACCTATTGTGTATATTGTTGGAATTGAAGAGGTGAATTGTTTATTCCTCTGCTGTGCTTGGAAGCACCAATTATCATGGGTGTTGGGTGGGGACAACGTTTCTAATTGATCAATACTGGTATGGTCCAGGTGAAGGCCACGTTAGAAGGACTTTTAAGCGCCTTCATTTCTGTCCTGAGGACTGAGGAGACATTGTGAGGTTGATGTAGGTTCAGGCATTATTTAGTCCAGGGGCCTCATTTAGCAAAGGTGTGCTTTAATTAGCAAAACGTATTATATGTTACAAATTCTAGCTAGGTGGCTAAGTGGCCAATGTTAGCTAGGCTAGGGGTTAGAGGTTAGGGTTAATATTAGGGTTAAGTTTAGGAGTTAGGTGAAAGAGTTAAGGTTAGGGTTAGGGGAAGGGTTAGCTAATATGCTAAGCAGTTGCAAAGTAGCTAAAAAGTAGTAAGTACTAATTAGCAAAAATGCTAAAGTTGTCTGTGATGAGAGATTCAAACTCGCAACCTTTGGATTGCTAGATGTTTGTGTTATACGCCCACCCAATGAGATTCGAACTCACAACCTTTGGGTTGCTAGATGTTCGTGTTATACACTCACCGATCCACCCCGACCAACCACCCCACTTGAATTTATGTTACCATAGCAAACTTAACATGTCACTCTAATTTGAGGGTCCCGGATTTACAATTAAGGTGTTTTTGTTACTGTAAAAGGTGAATGGAGGGTGTTTTCCACAATGCACAAATATAAAATGGCTCTACAGTGCCGGTGACATTTAAGATGAGGGAGGACGATACGTTTCTATGAGCATGGCCTTATTTCTATTAAAGCATATTAGATGACTGTCATACCCAGCTCAATGTAACATCGATAGGTTTAGGCTACTACATGATACTCACATTTTCCCTATACCCATCATGAGGTTGCTGCAACCTAGCCTATGAATGTACGTTCACAACATAGGTTGTAAATGAGAGGAAAATTTGAGTACTCACAGTGACAGACAGTGACACATTCAATACCGCCTTGCACACTCTTGCCTGCATCTAGCTGATCTAGGGTGCAGTCAAATCAAATGAAATCCAATGTTATTGGTCATATACACATGGTTAGCAGATGTTATTGCGAGTGTAGCAAAATGCTTGTGCTTCTAGTTCCGACAGTGCAGCAATATCTAAAAAGCAATCTAAAATTCCACAATAACTACCTAATACACACAAATCTAAGTAAAGGGATGGAATAAGAATATGTACATATAAATATATGGATGAGCAATGACCAAGCAGCATAGGCAAGATGCAATAGATGGTATAAAATACAATATATACATAGGCAATAGTTACAAATGAGAATTTCTATTGGGCAAATTCAGGTATGTTTAGCCCTGTTTCGTTCCATTTGCTTCAGTTTAATAAATGTTTTTCAACAGAATCGGTAGAATGAATACACCCCTGATCACAAGCAAACGGAGTTCACCTTCATAGCAGCCACATACAAACAGCATGATAATTTTGCTAGTTGTAGAATTCCTTCTCGCATCTACTGTACGTGTTGTGCTCCTCTCACCTTTTCCCTTTGCTTGTAGACTTCAGTGTACAACACATCAACTGTCTGTGACAAGGCAAAGAAAAACTGTTCCAAGCAAAACCTACATATCATAACCGCTAACAGCTACACACAGCCTACCTACATAATCGTAGCTACTAGAACTAACATGTTTGTAAACCAGCTACAATCATGCAGTACAGTGTAGGCTGCAAGGAGTTTAGCGGTTACACCGGCATGACCCAATGGCAATAAATTAATAAAACCAAAGCTTACCTTGACTTGGAAGAGTTCCAGTGTTGGATAGCCATAGCCAATTAGCTAACATAGCATCCCTGTCTGTTTGAGCCGGGTGTTTGAGTAGGCTAAACTAGCTAGCTGCATTCACTAGCTAAATGAATGTGAGAGAAAAATACATTGCAGTCCATGAGTACCACTGGTGTAGCCGAAGGACAAGGGAAAGCTAAAACTCCGGGCAAAATGCTGCGTGTGGTCACAGCATTTCAAAATAAAATCACCACACTGTTCATACCTGGCAGACAGTTTGTTTATTTCCCAAAACTAAGAACAGTCACCACATCACTGAGAACCCCATTCATGTACCAGTGTCATTTCTGACCCCAGTCATCACAGCCCTCTGTCCTGACTGTGCTGGAATAGAGAGTAAGATAGTGGAGCTGCATGCAAATGACATATTGCAAGGTGAACTAAGATCTGGTGTTTCCCATTTCTGGAGCCTTGTGTCAGACACAGAGTAATCACTTCTGAAGCAGTGTGTGCAAAAGGTGACATCATTTTTTGTCAGCACTTACTCATGTGGAGCAACATTTTCAACAATGAACATAGGGAAACAAAAACAGAGAAACAGACTGATCAACGCACACTTGGATTGCCTCACAAGGATAGCAACAGACTATACATTTAGAATGAATTCAGTCAAGGAGCAGAAGGGACATTTTCGCTCATCCAACTACTGAGGTAACCCTTACTATTGGTCTTATACTGTACATGTGATGTAGCCTATTGTATGTGTGTATGTATATATTTGTGATGTGCTGTACATCAAATCAATTGCATGTACTCTATTGCTCTGAATTTGCTCTCAATTGATAATTGATAATGTTGGAAGAAAAAGTACAACAAATTAAAGATATGTGCAGCCCTCTAAATGATTGTCTCAGGCCATAGTGGTCCCCTTACAAAAAATAGTGAGTAACACTGGTCTACACCATGGTGCTACCCTACAGAGTGCTGTTGAGGCTACTGCAAACTTTCACTGCAAAACAGTGTGTTTTAATCAATTATTTGTTGACATTTACAGTGCATTCAGAAAGTATTCAGACCCCTTGACTTTTTCCACATTTTGTTACGTTCAGGGTTGGGGAGTAACGGATTACATGTAATCCATTACATGTAAGGGATTACAACAACAAAAAAGTAACTGTAATCTGTTACATTAACAGAAAAAATATTGTAATCAGATTACCAATACTTTTGAAAAACTAGATGATTACTTCAAGGATTACTTTTAATTCAGAAAGGATTTTGCGAAACAAAATCTTTGACACTTCTCTGTTTTCTTAATGGCATTCAAATCAGCATTAAAAAAAGACGCAAGTTTAAGTTTGTTCCACCTGAGCGAGTCAGAGACCAATTTGATGACACACCATGTGTTTGATGGATCGCGGGAAAAGAGCTGGAGTAGGTTTTTGTAGGCTACAGTCCAAGCTATGTCTTCCAATGGTGTGACTGCTGTCGGCATCCAAAGATTATCCAACTGGAATAAACGCTTGGAGGTAAGGATGACAGTAGTGGTGTAGTCTACGGAATACGGATATCACTTATTATTGATATCTACATAGCGCATTGATGTAAATCACACTGCTGCTCTCTCATGTAGCTATGGTTGAATTCAAGAAGTTTAAAGTGCCTATACATTGTTTTTGAAACCAGTGGACAGCCAGTGAAAAATGTGCTCTTGCAAAAGCTGCATAGTGCGTATCCAAGCCTATGGAATAAATGTGGGGTTTTATTGCTCAATCTAATCTAATTTAAAAATAAATCCATAGGCCTAATGGACACATGTTCAAACTTGTACACTTTTGATAGACTTAAAGGGGCAATCTGTAGTTGCTCTCTATAGGTACACCTCTGGCCTGCTCGCCTCCCTACCTCTGAGGAAGCACAGTTCCCGCTCAGCCCAGTCAAAACTGTTCGGCGCTCTGGCACCCCAATGGTGGAACAATCTCCCTCACGATGCCAGGACAGCGGAGTCAATCACCACCTTCCGGAGACACCTGAAACCCCACCTCTTTAAGGAATACCTGGGATAGGATAAAGTAATCCTTCTAACCCCCCCCCCCTTTAAAAGATTTAGATGCACTATTGTAAAGTGGTTGTTCTACTGGATATTATAGGTGAATGCACCAATTTGTAAGTCGCTCTGGATAAGAGCGTCTGCTAAATGACTTAAATGTAAATGTAAATGTAAATGTACATTATATATACAGTACCAGTCAAAGTTTGGACACACCTACTCATTCAAGGGTTTTCTTTATTTTTACTATTTTCTACATTGTAGAATAATAGTGAAGACATCAAAACTATGAAATAACACAAATAATCATGTAGTAACAAAAAAGTGTTAAACAAATGAAAATATATTTTAGATTTTAGATTCTTCAAAGTAGCCACCCTTTGCCTTGATGAAAGCTTTGCACACTCTTGGCAAAGCATGCCATTCCATGAGCGCAGCATTTATTTTTAAACTCGAATCAAAGAGCCCAATCAGTTCTCCATGACAACAAAATCATAAACAACAGAGTAGGGCTGGCTAATAAGTCCTTAGTTCTGGGGTCATGCTCAGGTAAAACAATTTGGCTAATCTGTACTTCCATATTTCCAAGTCCTATTCTTGAAGATCAAGGGGTATAACATTTATTGGAATGACCGGAATTCTGATAGACTTTGGTTTTTAATGTAAAGATATCATTTAATCGTATTATTATATGTAGTAGAAAGCGAGGGGTTAGAAGAAGCCTACATAACCAACCCATAAAGTAAAATTGAATATCCATATATGGCCAGCTATGTAAACTTTAACATTGATTTATCCTGCAATAGATGTCGTTCAATTGATAACATACATTTTTTTCTTCTTCTAATGCCTCTTAAGGGTAAAGTAACCTAAAAGTAACGGTATGTAAACAGATTTCTGAGTTTGGGTAATCCAAAAGTCACGTTACTAATTACAATTTTGGACAGGTAACTTGCAACTGTAATGAATTACATTTAGAAAGTAACCTACACAACCCTGATTACGATACAGCCTTATTGTCACGTTGGTATAAAGGATCGGGAGACAGGCGCAGGAATGCGTAATAGTTTTTTTTTTTACCCAAATTACAACGTGCCATGTAAAAGCACAGGGACGAAGACCAAACAAACACATATACAAAACACAGGGTTGAAACCCAAACAAAAGAGCGAGGAGTAGCTCGAATAAATACACCGGGACGAGACCCGTAAAAGACACGCACACAATTATACCACACGCACACAATGATACCACATGGGATGAGACCCGTAATCATCTGCGCAATACAAGCAGCACGAAAGCCAAAACAACACAGCACAGGTAGTCACACGACCAACGGACATTGGAACAATAATTGACATCCCAATGGAGAACAGAGGGCACGTTTATACAATACACAATTAGTGGGCATGGGGACCAGGCGTGCGTAATGACAGTTCTGGAGGGATCCGTGACACTTATTCTAAAATGGATTAAATAGTTTCCCCCCCTCAATCTACACACAATACCCCATAATTACATTTTTGGATATTTATTAAAAGAAAACTGGAATATCACATTTACATAAGAATTCAGACACTTTACTCAGTACTTTGTTGAAGCACCTTTGGCAGCAATTACAGCCTCGAGTCTTCTTGGGTATGACGCTCTAAGCTTGGCACACCTGTATTTGGGGAGTTTCACCCAATAATTATCTGCAGATCCTCTCAAGCTCTGCCAGGTTGGATGGGGAGCATTGCTGTACAGCTCTTTTCAGGTCTCTCCAGAGATGTTCGATCGGGTTCAAGTCCGGGCTCTGGCTGGGCCAATCAAGGACATTCAGAGACTTGTCCCAAAGCCACTCCTGTGTTGTCTTAGCTGTGTGCATAGGGCCGTTGTCCTGTTGGATGGTGAACCTTCGCCCCAGTCTGTGGTCCTGAGCGCTCTGGAGCAGGTTTTCATCAAGGATCTCTCTGTACTTTGCCCCGTTCATCTTTCCCTCAATCCTGACTAGTCTCCCAATCCCAGCCGCTGAAAACATCCCCACAGCATGATGCTGCCACCACCATGCTTCACCGTAGGGATGATGCCAGGTTTCCTCCAGATGTGATGCTTAGCATTCAGGCCAAAGAGTTCAATCTTGGTTTCATAAGACTTAAGAAACTTGTTTCTCATGATCTGAGAGTCCTTTAGGTGCCTTTTGGCAAACTGCAAGCGGGCTGTCATGTGCCTTTTACTGAGAAGTGGCTTCCGTCTGGCCACTCTATCATAAAGGCCTGATTGGTGGAGTGCTGCAGAGATGGTTGTCCTTCTGGATGGTTCTCCCATCTCCACAGAGGAACTCTGGGAGCTCTGTCAGAGTGACCAAGGCCTTTCCACCCCGATTGCTCAGTCTGGCCGGGCGGTTAACTCTGGGAAGAGTCTCTGTGGTTCCAAACTTCTTCCATTTAAGAATGGAAGGCAACTATGTTCTTGGGGACCTTCAATGCTGCAGACATTTTTTGGTACCTTTCCCCAGATCTGTGCCTCGACGCAATCCTGTCTCGGAGCTCTACGGACAATTCCTTCAACCTAATGGCTTGGTTTTGGCTCTGACATGCACTTTCAACTGTGGGACCTTATAAAAACAGGTGTGTGCCTTTCCAAATCATGTCCAATCAATTGAATTTACCACAGGTGGACTCCAATCAAGTTGTAGAAACATCTCAAGGATGATCAATGGAAACAGGATGCACCTGAGCTCAATTTCGAGTCTCATAGCAAAGGAAACAGAATACTTATGTAAATAGGGTATTTCTGTTTTTTATTTTTTATAAATTAGCTGAAATATCTTAAGACCTGTTTCGCTTTGTCATTATGGGGTATTGTGCATAGATTGATGAGGGCCATTTTTTAAATGTAATCCAATTTAGAATAAGGCTGTAACGTAACAAAATGTGGAAAAGGGGAAGGGGTCTGAATACTTTCTGAATGCACTGTATATAGTTTTATAGTTTTTATAGTTTCATCTAAAGAGGATATGTTTTTTAGTGTTTCACTATTTTTATGAAATTCACTGAGGAGGATGGTCTTCCCCTTCCTCCTCTGAGGAGCCTCCGCTGTGCTCTGTTTATCAATGAAAACACGCGTAGCCTATGGTACATTCTAGAATCTCCACGTACGCCAAAACTTCAGTAAGAAATGTACGCATGGTTGATAATGAGGCCCCAGAGTAGGCCTACTGTATTATGATTTGAGGTCGGCCATTTCAGTTTTTGTTTGCTGTTTCGTTCATCGTCCTGTTTGTTATTTTTATTTGTAGACTCCATTCGGATCCTCACTCCTCCGCCAAGAGCGTCCTCATCATAGGCACAGGCCAAGGCTCAGGCTTTAGAAAGAAAAGGATTTTAGACTTGTGGGAAATAGAATCCATTACTCTGGAATATAATAAGGCCTAGGTCAGGAGCTATGCAGAATGTAGACCGCCATGTTTTACTCTATAACGTTTCTATTTTGTATAATGTGGCCAGATAAAGACCCAGATGTTTATTAAACCCTGCCAGAAGTTATGCTTCCAGTGTTGCAGGTGAACAAGTGTAGTTCTTCTACAACGCCGCTGTTAGGCCATCTGTTTTTAAAGCCTACTTAGGCAAGGCCCCACAAATTACCGGACTATTAAGTCCTTCACTGTATTTTGTTCATTACTTAATGTTGTTCATGTCGAGGGGACACAGCATGCATTCTTTCTTGGAGTTGGATCAATTGCCACAATTGTGCCTGTCAGCGAGAAAATGTAATTTGTCAGCTTTCTTGGCTTCTCCCCAGGAAAGGCTTGACCTCGCGACCCTTCCCATCAGGAGGTGAGCCAGTTACCGGAGGTATAAAAACCCTGTGTGTCCCCAGAGACTCCAGTCCAGTGGGTTCTGAAGACAAGGGCAACATTAAAAAAGTACCAAACTTACAAGGCCACGGTAAGACTTATTTTCTTTGCCGTTATAGTTTAAAAGTTGAAGAACAGAAGAGTAGCGAGACATAATGAGATAGAACAATTTGCTTTTTAAGATGTAATAATTGGTTTATTCATGTCTCTTATTAAATTCCTTTCATTATTGCTTAATTTTCAGTGAATAAATCCTTCTATTCTTTCTAGAGATGACGATCTGGCAACTGTCTTCCATGCTCCTTGTTGTTATATCAAGTGTCTCTCCTCATCCTCATCACTTATTTGAGTATGATGAGCTGAGCCAGTATGTTGACAGCCATCAGGAGGAATATGTACAGGCAAGTTTCTAAACAGAATAATGATGTTGTCTGTTTTATTATCTGATAATACAATATTCATTATAAATAAATACTGTGTGTGTGTGTGTGTGTGTGTGTGTGTGTGTGTGTGTGTGTGTGTGTGTGTGTGTGTGTGTGTGTGTGTGTGTGTGTGTGTGTGTGTGTGTGTGTGTGTGTGTGTGTGTGTGTGTGTTTGTGTGTGTGTTAGACTCTGAGGGACTGGGTTGCTGTAGAGAGTGACTCCAGTGATGTCTTGAGGAGGCCAGACTGCCATCGCATGATGGATATGACGGCTGAGAAACTACAAGCCATGGGAGGGAAGGTGGAACTAGTGGACATCGGAGTACAAGAGGTCAGTTTTCTGAAATGTGGTCAACTTAATGATTATGTTATAGGATCTTTTTGTTTGCTTTTAGCTTAGTCTTTAGAGTCCTTTAGTAGCAGATAAGACTGGTTTGCAGAAATCAATACTGAGAGTTGGGTGTTAACAGAAATGCTCCCTGCCTTGCAAACTTTATTCAGGTCATTTTCTGCATCTACCGTGTCTTTATCACCATGCTTAGCTGCCTGATGGCAAGACAGTGGCCTTACCCAAGGTGGTGACAGCCCAGTTTGGCAGTGATCCCAGTAAGAAGACAGTCTGTGTGTACGGACATGTGGATGTCCAGCCTGCTAAGCTAGAGGACGGCTGGGCCACTGAACCCTACAACCTGACAGACATCAACGGTAGGCTGTGGCTTCCAACAGTAGTCTATGGTATCCAACGGTAGGCTGTGGCTTCCAACAGTAGTCTATGGTATCCAACGGTAGGCTGTGGCTTCCAACAGTAGTCTATGGTATCCAACGGTAGACTGTGGCTTCCAACAGTAGTCTATGGTATCCAACGGTAGACTGTGGCTTCCAACAGTAGTCTATGGTATCCAACGGTAGGCTGTGGCTTCCAACAGTAGTCTATGGTATCCAACGGTAGGCTGTGGCTTCCAACAGTAGTCTATGGTATCCAACGGTAGGCTGTGGCTTCCAACAGTAGTCTATGGTATCCAACGGTAGGTTGTGGCTTCCAACAGTAGTCTATGGTATCCAACGGTAGGCTGTGGCTTCCAACAGTAGTCTATGGTATCCAACGGTAGACTGTGGCTTCCAACAGTAGTCTATGGTATCCAACGGTAGGCTGTGGGTTCCAACAGTAGTCTATGGTATCCAACGGTAGGCTGTGGCTTCCAACAGTAGTCTATGGTATCCAACGGTAGGCTGTGGCTTCCAACAGTAGTCTATGGTATCCAACGGTAGACTGTGGCTTCCAACAGTAGTCTATGGTATCCAACGGTAGGCTGTGGGTTCCAACAGTAGTCTATGGTATCCAACGGTAGGCTGTGGCTTCCAACAGTAGTCTATGGTATCCAACGGTAGGCTGTGGCTTCCAACAGTAGTCTATGGTATCCAACGGTAGGCTGTGGGTTCCAACAGTAGTCTATGGTATCCAACGGTAGGCTGTGGCTTCCAACAGTAGTCTATGGTATCCAACGGTAGGCTGTGGCTTCCAACAGTAGTCTATGGTATCCAACGGTAGGCTGTGGGTTCCAACAGTAGTCTATGGTATCCAACGGTAGGCTGTGGCTTCCAACAGTAGTCTATGGTATCCAACGGTAGGCTGTGGCTTCCAACAGTAGTCTATGGTATCCAACGGTAGGCTGTGGGTTCCAACAGTAGTCTATGGTATCCAACGGTAGGCTGTGGCTTCCAACAGTAGTCTATGGTATCCAACGGTAGGCTGTGGCTTCCAACAGTAGTCTATGGTATCCAACGGTAGGCAGTGGCTTCCAACAGTAGTCTATGGTATCCAACGGTAGGCTGTGGCTTCCAACAGTAGTCTATGGTATCCAACGGTAGGCTGTGGCTTCCAACAGTAGTCTATGGTATCCAACGGTAGGCTGTGGCTTCCAACAGTAGTCTATGGTATCCAACGGTAGGCTGTGGCTTCCAACAGTAGTCTATGGTATCCAACGGTAGGCTGTGGCTTCCAACAGTAGTCTATGGTATCCAACGGTAGACTGTGGCTTGCAACAGTAGTCTATGGTATCCAACGGTAGGCTGTGGCTTGCAACGGTTGGGTATGGCTTCCAAGGGTAGGTTATGGGTTCCAACTGTAAACTATGGATTCCAGGCGTTCACAATCACAGCAATCAAATCAAATCAAATTGTATTAGTCACATGTGCCGAATACAACAGGTGTAGATCTTACAGTGAAATGCTTACTTATGAGCCCCTAACCAACAACGCAGTTAAAAAAAATACGGATAAGAATAAGAAATAAAGGTAACAAATAATTAAAGAGCAGCAGTAAAATAACAATTGCGAGACTATATACAGGGGGGTACCGGTACAGAGTCAATGTGCGGGGGCATCGGTTAGTTGAGGTAGTATGTACATGTAGGTAGAGTTATTAAAGTGACTTGTGAAATGTATTATAAGGATTTTTTACAGTGCTTTACATTAATCCATTCTAGACCCAACACACACAAACATCTATCTACAACTAACAGCCATGAGATATTGTAGCTAATGTGAAGGAATGAAGCAAGTACTTGGGTGTGGGATGATTTTTACCATACATATTTTGAACCAATGAAATGTAACTGATGTAATTGATAAATGCATGTTAAATGTCAATGTAAGCTGAACATAATGGACATTTATTTGAAAATAATGACTTTGATTCTACCCCTAAGGAAACCTCTACGGCAGAGGGGCGTCTGACAACAAGGCCCCTGTCTTAGCCTGGATCCATACAGTGGAGGTCTATCAGGCCCTGAGCATTGTGAGTGTCCAGTAAGAAGAGATATCAGAGTGAACTCATGGTAGATGTAGAGACATAAGACGTGGTGAAACAAGTTAAGTTGCAGTCTATCTGCCCATTATTAGTGAGCCTTCCTTTGTTATAACAATTGTTTTGCCCCTCCTCCTCCTCTCCACCCCCTGCCCTCTCCCCATGCAGGACCTGCCAGTCAATGTGAAGTTCCTCATCGAGGGGATGGAGGAGACCGGGTCCAATGGCCTGGACGCCATGATCGTGGCGCAGAAAGACACGTTCTTCTCCGACGTTGATTACATCATCATCTCAGACTGTGGTTGGCTGAGCCGACGCCCCGCCCTCACCTACGGGACCAGGGGGAACTGCTACTTCTTTGCTGAGGTAGGATGGGCTGGGGGCATTTCCAATCTGGGGGACGTTACTTTTTCAAGATCATTAATGAATAGCCATGGTGACTTTGTATGTTTGGTAGGTAGAGGGCCCAAAACAGGACCTACACTCAGGGGTGTATGGAGGCACTGTTATAGAGCCTATGACAGATCTGATCGGCATATTGGGTGAGTTTTTAACCTCTGAGTGACAGAATGTAATACTATCTTAACACCTACTGTATAGCTATCTCTGGCTCATGTTTGCACGCAAAGCTATCGTCCGTGTGTCTGTGTGAGCTCTCTGTTGGCACAAATAATAAAGTGTTTTTTTATTTATTTTTTATTTTACCTTTATTTAACTAGGCAGTTAAGAACAAATTATTATTTCAATGACGACCTAGGAACAGTGGGTTAACTGCCTTGTTCAGGAGCAGAACGACAGATTTGTACCTTGTCAGCTTGGGGATTCGAACTTGCAACCTTTCGATTACTAGTCCAATGCTCTAACCGTATTAGATATCGCTACAAATGTGTGTCCATAAGGACTGCTTGTGTGTTGACCTATCTTTCCCCCCCAGACACACTGATCAGCCCCAGTGGAAAGATCCTCATTCCAGGCATCAGAGAGGCCGTCGCCTCACTCTCAGACGAAGAGTGGAAGATGTACCAGGACATTGAGTTTGACATTGAGAGCTTTAAATCCAAGATTGGCGTCAGCCAACTCATGTACAGCAACAAGGTGATGCACAGGGGAGTGGATTTTTAAAAAAAGCAATACTTTCTTTTTTATTGTGTTCTTTTAAGGTTTTCGCTCCTCCTATCTCTGTTTCTCTGTTTGTATATAGCCAGTATGTATATAGGCTCGTTATTGTTATTTTTTGTTATGTTTTTATTGTGTTATTTTATTGTCTTTTATCTATTTGTACATTTTCGTACTTTTTAACTGCCTTGTTAGGAAAGGGCTCGTACGTAAGCATTTCACGGTAAAGTCTGCACTTGTTGTACTCGGTGCATGTAACAAATAAGAGTTGATCTGATTTGATTTCTCAGGTAGATCTGCTGGCCCATCGTTGGCGTTACCCTACCGTTACCATCCATGGCATCGAGGGGGCCTTCTCTGGCCCTGGCTCTAAGACGGTCATCCCTGCTAAGGTCATTGCCAAGTTCTCCATCCGACAGGTCCCCAACATGGACCCAGCAGTGGTCAAGAAACAGGTGGGTGTTATACGCCTCTCACCCAGTGCATTGTACAGTTGCAACAAACACAATTACATGCAGTTACACACAGTTCACAAAGATTTCTGGAATTGTTCTCACCTTCAGACTATCTTTATACAATACATCCAAGATCAGGAAACATTCATCCAGGTTGTTACACTATTATAATGTCCCTCATTCTGCTCATTCAGTTCATTTACTATTCAGTTATTCATTATTTCAGTTTGGTTTCAGTTAATAAAATAGACGTGAAGACTGCATGTATGCCTGTTACATATTTGTTCTGTTGTAGGTCACAGACTACCTGTGCTCTGTGTTTGCCAAGAGAAAGAGCCCCAACAAACTGAAGGTGACCATGATCATCGGGGCTAAGCCCTGGTTAGCAGACACCAAGCACCCTCTGTACGAGGCAGGGAAAGCAGCCGTGAAGAGAGGTACAGTTAGTCAACTCTGCTCTGGAGATGTTCAAAGGACATTTCGTATGCTGTCTGTGTGTGTGTGTGTGTGTGTGTGTATGAACAGTGGTCATAGGGGTAATGATTACTGTATAGTAGCTGACTGTGGACATTTATTGCGCAACAGTAGCTTCACAGTCATAGGTCTATCTGCAGTCGTTAGAGTTAAGATACCAGACATAGATACATATCCTTATCACTAAAAGAAGCCAGTGTGCTGTGGTTCTACTGTAAACCTGAAGGAAAAAGGAAACCGTACACTGCTCTTGATAGTATCACTGATATTTAATAAGCTTACGTATCGGCCTCACGGCCTTCATCAGAGCTTTTGTGAATTTTTTTAAATCAGCACCCCTATGTAGACCTAGCCCCACCCACATCCGTTTCACGCATGGAAAGAGGTTGGAGGCAAAGGAAAAATAAATAAGTGCTACCAAACATAACAATATGCATTTCACAAACACTACAAAAGTGTATAAATAAGACGCATTGAACATGTCCATAAAACCACAATGAGGTTCTACTGTAGACCTACCAGTGTTTAAGGCATGACAGTGCAGTGGTATTGTAATGTTTGTGTAGCAGAAAGGACTTGGAATGACAATCTCACAAAGAGGTAGCCCTGTCTGAGGCTTGTATTCCCAAATGACACCCTTGGACCTTGCAGAGGTACTCTTGGTCTAACGGTTCAGATATTGACTTGGAGAGCAGGAGACCTGGCTTCTAATCCCACTGGCTACAGTTGGTTTTCCTCTACTGCAGGTATAATGCATTATGACGCAGTCAGACTTGTCATTGTTTTCCTCTAGTGTTTAACGTGGAGCCAGACCTGATCCGTGAAGGGGGAACCATCCCCATCGCCAAGACCTTTGAGGACGTGACCGGGAAGAGCATCATCATGATGCCCATCGGAGGCTTCGACGACGGCCTCCACTCCCAGAACGAGAAGATGAGCAGGTTAGCCCTTCAATCTGCTAATACTGTACTGTATGTATACATTTTGTAACCCTGAACATTTAGAGATTTTTACGCACGCACACACGAACACACACACAGATGTATCAACAGTATCTTATTTCTGTTTAAAGGATTGGTTGAGGACATATTGTTTTCTCTCACCCATTCCTTTCCCAGGTACAACTACATAGAGGGGACCAAGTTGTTCATTGCGTACCTCCATGAAGTGGCCCATCTCAAGAAGGACTGAGAGCACCTCTTTTCATAACCACCGTTAAAAGACAGTTCTATAATGTTTAGCTTGTATGTGATCCCATCAGTGGAGTCAGGCTTTGCTTAGCTTTTTTCCTGACATTAACTTGAACCTTTTCTTGTTTCTTTCCCTCCAATCAAAACATTCCAGAAACCCTGTGAGTTCTTGGCATCTGATATAGCCTCAACACTCTGCCTCTCTTCTCTCTCTTTCTGTATCTTTCTCCATTCTCTCTCAATGTCTCTCTCTCTCAATTTCTCTCTTATTCACACACAAATATCTACTTGAAACAGCAAATAAAACTGGTTTGACCCACTATTTGTTTTCTTAATCATTTTCATCTGGGATTCTTTAGAAAGAACATTGTCAAGTGGTAACCAATATCCACTACTCCAATATATAAAAAGTGTTTCACAATACCACCACTGAATTCAAGACATAAAAGCAGCCACAAAAACGAAAAGCAGCAAAAATTGCAGTTCTCTCTTTATGTTTGGCACATGGAAACACTATTTTCTTCAGCATTATGGTGAGTCTTTACTATTTTAACAAAACATCTATACAGTTTTTTTCATGGACTTCCTTAATTAAGTGCACTACTAAAGACTTTGTCATGGAAAAACAGAAGTGGCTGCATGTTCATAGATGGCATGATGAAGAAGAAGGGTGAAATTACTTAACAGAAAAATGTGTGTGATATTGAACATCAATATGATTGTATGACGACTTGAGTGGGGTTGTGAGTGTGTACGCATGCATAACAGGGTTTGCATGAGCAGCTAACCTTGCTGGTGTAGTGTACTGTAGCCTAGATATTGTTAAAACAGTAACTTCTGGGATCATCCTTCCCGGTCTCTTAGTTCTGATAGAAAGTTAAACAGTAATCCCAGTTGAGACAGTGCTAAGTGTGTTGTGTCATACTGCACCCTGATCTTTGATCCTCGAGCCCTGGCAGAGTCCAATCAAGTCAATCAGATACCAGAGACTACCTACAACCATAGAAATTGAATTACTAGAACAGACAATTCCATTCAAGTCACTGCTGTGTGCTGTTTTGGAATTCTATTTCTATGCCCCTACACTCTCAGGAGGAACATGGAAATCTACACTCACCAAACCACCCACACCTGTACAAGTATATAAGTCAGTAGCTAGAGACAAGTAGAAGCCAGTGGAACGAGATTGTGGCAAATATTACTAGAATGTACAGTATGGAGTAAGTTATTACTTGGTTATTATAATCACTGGCTTCCTGTGGTGTCGTACTCTCCCTCACAGACAAAGCTCATTGTTGTTGCGTTCCTGTTACTCCACACATTGTATTCCTCTTCTTCCTCCTCTTCCTCTTCTCCTGGAGCAGCAGGCATGTTGGAACCACTGTTTCAGTACATAGATGACCACCAAAATCAGTTTGTTCAGGTGAGAAACGAGCACTGTTATGACCTTCTACTTGGAGTTGGGACTCATACCTAGTCTCTGTTACTGAACTGTAGAATGATACAAATAGAGATGTTTTTGTGCTGTAGCGAGGTGAATAGAGAGAAACCGAAGCAAAATAATGAGAGAGAGAGAGAGAGAGAGAGAGAGAGAGAGAGAAAGAAAGAGAGAGGGGGGGGAAATGGGAAGGGGTTTAACACTTTCATGATAAATGCTGTGATCTCTGATTAAACCATCAAAATGATTCTGAATGTGGGTCAGTGGTGCTGTTGCAATGTTCTCTGCACGTATCCCTGACCTAGACAATCTATGGCTGTGTCTAGTTATTATTATACAATCTATGCAATATTCTGACCCTCTCCTGGTTGGTGCCTGACTCAGAGGCTGAAGGAGTGGGTTGCTGTTCAGAGTAACTCAGGAGATCACACAAAATGGGGAGAAGTTGAAAGGATCCTGAACATGACAGCAGTGAGGATCCAAGAGATGGGAGGCACAGTGGAGTTTGCAGATGTAGGCACTCATCAGGTAGGCTACAATACACACCACCAGTCAAGCATATTATTCTCCAGATAATGTCACACAATTGGGTGTAATAATTTGTCTTAAAATACCTTTTAAAAAGAATGTACCTTTCCGGTCTATCACATAAGCTGCCCAGTGGGGAGACTGTGCCACTTCCACCGGTGATACTGGCTGAGTTTGAGAGGGATCCAAAGAAAGCTACTCTCTGTATCTACGGCCATGTGGATGTCCAGCCAGCCAAGATGGCGGATGGCTGGACCACTGACCCCTTCAATCTAACAGAAATCAAAGGTATTGCTGCATGTTACATGCCATGAATGGAGGGGTTTGATGTACGTCCAAAATAATAACAGGAGCTGGACAAAAAGAGGGTCAATTTTGAGAGAACGTAATGTCCACTCACTGTTTTACTGGGCCAAAATGAGATATTTTAAACAAATCTAAGTTTGATTACTTAGAGAAAAGAGGAATGTCCACTCACTGTTTTGCTGCTCCCATACGGGATATTTTAATAAACCTTAGATGATATAATCACAACCAGGTTGCCTGCCTGTTATTCATAGGCCAGCATCAGCTAGCTAATGTACCCTGGTATTACAAATGTGACAATATGAGGATGATGGTGGCTCAAGATTTTGGTTCCCTAGGTAACCTTTATGGGCGAGGGGCCACGGACAACAAAGGGCCGGTCCTGGCCTGGCTTCATGCTGTGGAGTCCTACCAGGCCACAAAGAAGGTTAGGATTTGCCCTGAAACAGCACAGCTGAAATCTGAATCCTAATGTTCTGCTTGCAGTCTCTAGTTAGTTTTCAGACATTATCTAACCATTGCAGTGTTGATTTACATTCCAATGGTTATTAAAGGGATTCTGTAATGCATATATCATAACCTCAATGTTTGGGGTAATCTGTGAGTCTGAATATAAAACAATTTGAGGGATTGTAGTGCAGTCAAACCGTATGTGAATAAGAGAATGGTCACTGACTGGTAGGATTGCCTGGATTTATTGATTTCAGGAGATACCAGTGAATATAAAACTCATCATTGAGGGTCTGGAGGAGGTGGGCTCATACGGTCTGTTGGAGTTGACCAGGAAGAGAAACGACAGCTTCTTTGCAGATGTGGACTTCATAGTGATCTCTGACAACGTGTGGGCGACCAGATCCCCAGCCCTGACCTATGGAACCAGAGGGAGCAGCTATTTTTTTGTGGAGGTGATGATATAGCTTATTTGATTGGTCAAATAAAAATATGACACACTCTACCAGGGTACCATTTGTTCAGTATCTTCCTCTGTTATGTGTTTCAGGTTGATGGCCCTAAACTGGACTGCCATTCTGGAGTGTACGGGGGTTCTATCCAGGAGCCCATGTCAGATCTGATAGCCTTACTGGGTGAGAAAACAGAGGCGTTTGACTGAAAGCTCTATCCAATCGTCAAGAAAAGATAGGCGCAACTCTCTTGTCTAATAGTAAAAATTAGAATTTCACTCCGTTATAGTTCAGATTCAGAAGTCCCTGCAACAAGCAAAAAAACAAGATAAAGGTGTATGTGAGCTAAGGTGCTTACCCAAAGTCAGTTCTATTTAAAACATGTTTCATCCCAAAATGTCTTCATTATTTCTTATTCCTCCCAAACAGGAAGTCTGTTGGACCACACAGGTAAGATCCTGGTTCCTGGCGTCACTGATGATGTCGCGCCCCTCACTGAGGATGAGAGGAAGCTCTATGATAACATCAGCTTTGACCTGGAGGAGATGAAGAGTGTGGCTGGGGTCAAACACTTCCTACAGGACACTAAGGTTCTTGTCTTACCAATTATGGTCATTGTCATGCCAAACATTGATAATGGCATAACAACCATTGGAGTTGGCTATACAATTTTTTTTATTTTACCTTTATTTAACTAAGCAAGTCAGTTAAGGACAAATTCTTATTTTCAATGACGGCCTAGGAACAGTGGGTTAACTGCCTTGTTCAGGGGCAGAACAACAGATTTTTACCTTGTCAGCTTGTGGATTCAATCTTGCAACCTTTCAGTTACTAGTCCAACACTCTAACCACTAGGCTACCTGCCGCCCCATACTATACTAATCTGGGCTTGAGGAGGAAGACATGTTTTGTTAGTGGGTACCATAGAAGTCGATGTTTGACAGAGGGTGATTACTTTTTTGGGGATACACACTATCTGAGCTGTATAACAAACAAAGTGTGTTAATATATATATACAGGAGGAAGTCCTCATGGCTCGATGGCGTAACCCATCCTTGTCCATCCACGGGATCCAGGGGGCCTTCTCAGAACCAGGCACCAAAACTGTCATCCCCAAACAGGTCACAGGGAAGTTCTCCATCCGACAGGTCCCCAACATGGACCCTCCAGATGTGGAGAGGAAGGTACAGAGTATCTACCTGCCATGGTTTGAATGACAGGGGTAGTGGGCTTGGGACAGAACACCCATAACAAACCCTTTAAGGATCAAAATACAAGCACGGACACCCCGTAACCCCCGCAACCCCCGTCACCCCCATAACCCCCGCAACCCCTGTAACCCCCGTAACACCCGCAACCCCCGTAACCCCCGTAATCCCCGTAACCCCTGCAACCCCCGTAACCCCCGTAACCCCCGTAACCCCTGCAACCCCCGTAACCCCCGCAACCCCCGTAACCCCCACAACCCCCGTAACCCCCGTAACCCCTGCAACCCCCGTAATCCCTGTAACCAGTGAGTGAGTAGTAAGTGATTATAAGTTGCTCTGGATAAGAGCGTCTGCTAAATTACCAAAATGTAAATGTATTGGTCTCTGAGTAAGTGTACAGTATAGAAACGTTGGCCTGCTCTATCTTGGTCACTCCAAGAGTCAATGTGTATATTTAAAACCAGAGACCAATGTTTACATAACCACCCTCTTCAAGCCTCCATGTCAAACTCTCCCCTGTCACAATGCCATGTTTCACAGGTGAAGGAGCACCTTCAGCAGGTCTTCTCCACTCTAAAAAGCCCTAACAGGCTGAGGGTGACCGCAACTGTTGGGGCTAAACCCTGGGTGGCTAACCTGAAGGACCCACAGTACGTTGCTGGACAAAGGGCAGTCAGAGAGGGTCAGTTGTAGAGGCCATTTACATAACCTCTCTCATTTGAAACCATGTCTAACTTCATTGTTTAAGTTAAGATGCGGTTTACCTTTGTGTTAGTGTTTGGAGTGGACCCGGAGCTTATCCGTGAGGGCTCCACCATCCCTATCGCTCAGAACTTCCAGGAGGAGACAGGCAAGAGTGTGATGATGCTGCCCATAGGTGGCCATGATGATGGAGAGCACTCTCAGAATGAGAAGATCAGCAGGTAAGAGGGGATGAGAAAAAGAAGAGAGGATTCCAGACGTTTCTCCCCTAAATTCGCTTTTTATTTTTTACATGGCAGATGAATCATGGCAAACATCATCTTCAGTAAAATACTGAATCTTGTTTTTCTCTCTCAGGTACAACTACATCGAGGGGACGAAGCTGTTTGCTGCTTATTTTTATGAGCTTTCACTATTAAAGTAGGTGCAGGATATATTTCCATCCAAGCTGTGACCATGATAATTATGCTGTAGGTGACAGTATTGTGCTACTTGAGTCCCCGGGTTGCCGTCAGTAATGTCTGATTCCATGCTGTGACTCCACTCTCCCAGGGTGTCTCATGGGGAGTGGGATATGCAAACAACACATGTCCATTTCACCACACAATGAATAGGTTACACACTTGTACATGTGTGTAACAGGAAAAATATAACCACCCCTATTTGACCTTTGAACAGGTATTATTGCATAGCCTGAATGAGGGTTATTGCTTACCATAAGTACAACATTTTAGCCCCCTCTAGAATAACTATTTCTACTATTTGTATTTTATGCATGTATTCTACTGTGGATGAACTAATAAAGTGGGCAAAGACAAATGGTGGCATGTCTTGTGAAATCAATGTATTGATGATGGAGGAGTGGCTAACAGGAGAAAGTCAATCAATCAATTTCTCTCTGAAATGTCACCCTTAAACACTGTGACCCAATTATTACTTAAGTGTTATCCAAGTGTCAAAAGATCCAAATGTTAAAAAAAACTTGGGTTTTCACCTTAAACAATACATTTTTATATTGCACTTCAAATAGATATCCTCTGTTACTTATTTGTGTGACTTGTCTGTCTGTCACCTTTAGCTGGATGCAAGTGAGTCAGTCAGTGTGGATGTCTGTCAGAGAGAGTGGGCTGGGCTGGGAGGGGGCAGGGTTATGCATACATTAGCTGAGATTAGGAGGAAGCAACAGATGTGTTTTTATTGAAGATACTGACAGGTCACTGTGTCAGTCTGCTAGAGGAGCTTACAGAGTGTGAGAGAGAGTGTGAGAGAGAGTGTGAGAGAGAGTGTGAGAGAGAGTGTGAGAGAGAGTGAGAGAGAGTGAGAGAGAGAGTGAGAGAGAGAGTGAGAGAGAGAGTGAGAGAGAGAGTGTGAGAGAGAGAGAGAGAGAGAGAGAGAGAGAGAGAGAGAGAGAGAGAGAGAGAGAGAGAGAGAGAGAGAGAGAGAGAGAGAGAGAGAGAGAGAAACCTTCCAAGCAAGCTGGTCCTGGGGCTCTGTTCACAAACAAACAGACCCGACAGAGCCAGGTTAGCAGCACAATTAGACCCAACCAAATCATGAGAAAACAAAAAGATAATTACTTGACACATTGGAAAGAATTAACAAAAAAACAGAGAAAACTAGAATGTTATTTGGCCCTAAACAGAGAGTACACAGTGGCAGAATACCTGACCACTTTGACTGACCCAAACTTAAGGAAACCTTTGACTATGTACAGACTCAGTGAGAATAGCCTTGCTATTGAGAATGGCCGCCGTAGGCAGACCTGGCTCTCAAGAGAAGACAGGCTATGTGCACACTGCCCACAAAATGAGGTGGAAACTGAGCTGCTCTTCCTAACCTCCTGCCAAATGTATGACCATATTAGAGACACATATTTCCCTCAGATTACACAGACCCACGAAGAATTTGAAAACAAACCCAATTTTGATAAACTCTGATATCTACTGGGTGAAATACCAGTGTGCCATCACAGCAGCAAGATTTGTGACCTGTTGCCACAAGAAAAGGGTAACCAGTGAAGAGGACTGTCTTAACTGACATCCACGGCGCCTAGGGAACAGTGGGTTAACTGCCTTGCTCAGGGGTAGAACAACAGTTTTTTACCTTGTCAGCTCGGGGATTCAATCCAGCAACCTTTCGGTTACTGGCCCAGCGCTCTAACCACTAGGCTATCTGCCGCCTCATCATTGTAATTACAACCCATGTCTATGTTTATTTAGTTTCCCTTTTGTACTTTAACTAATTGCACATAATATGACATTTGAACTGCCTTTATTCCTTTGCAACATTTGGGAGTGTAATGTTTACTGTTTAATTTATATTGTTTATTTCACTTTTGTTTATTATCTACTTCATTGCTTTGGCAATGTTAACATATGTTTCCCATGCCAATAAAGCCCTTAAATTGAAATTGAAAGAGAAAGATACAAGGACAAGAAAACAACGAGAGGAAGGGAGAGAGACAGAGAGAGAGCGAGACGGACGGAGGCAGTGAGAGAGAGAGAGAGAGAGAGTTTTAAAAAGCATTTATTGGGTCTGGGATCCCACAACACAATTAACACTCAAACAAACAAAAACATGGTTAAATATCAATTAAAAACACAACACCAAATCTTCCTCCACAGTAACTAAACACAACAACCTCTGGATAGCCCATATGCTCATAAACAGCCCAATGTTATTAACCAGTTTGTAATAGGCAAACTCAACCCTCAGTCTCGCTGCCAGCATGTCCACCAAGTCCACAGACCCCTGTCACCGAATACTCTTCTTTCGTGTCTTCCAAATTGCTAATTTAGCTGCCCCTGACACAAAGTTAAGTTAGAGAACTACACCCCTTCAACTAAACCTGTGCTTTGGCCCAAATATAAACAGTTGGGAAGAGAAAACCTTTCCCAGAGCAGAGAACCAGCTAGTGATCAGGTCAATCATCCTGACCAACCTGGGACACTGTAAAAACAGATGTGCAAGAGTTTCCGACTCAGCACAGAATGGACACCCCTCCCCAACAGTAGGATCCAGGTGTACCAGATGCATGTTGGTGGCTATACTGTAGCTCCATGTATTATCCTCCATTGGAGGTCAGCTGTCCTCTTATCAATAGGCAGTTTATATAAAGACCCCCAACAGCCTTTTGGGGAGGCACCTGGACCAAACACACCCACCCACCTCATTGATTTTACCCCTTTCCAGGGACACTTTTACACATATTATGTACATGGCCTTCCTTCCCACCGCCTTGAACTCCCCCAGCTCCGGGGTATCGAAAGAAACCAGCATCACCACATTCTCCTCTAATGCCCCCGCCGCAGCACTAACATTCAGAGCAGGAAACACATCCGCATCAGATGACCCAGCTTGGTACACCCCACACCTAACAGGCATGAGCGTAGGCTGGCTGAACCCATAGCATGGGACTGGATGACAGTGTAATAAAAAAAGAGGCTCTTCAAAAAGCCAAGTCCCTGGTGGCGTGCCGGCCTTACGGGACTTAGCGAAACTCTCCAAGCCTGCGTGACAGACTCATAGAATGGAGTCAGACCAGACAAATAACCCCCCTCCAGCTTTAAGAGGAAAAGGTGCTTGTCTAAGCCCAAACAGCCCGTTCTCCTCATCAATGTGTCGGCTGTATTGACCCAGCTACAACCGTCATTGTACAACAGTCTCTGGATTGCTTGAAGCCGGAAAGCCATGATCCTAGAAGAAATATCCACCAGGCCTTGGCCACCCTCGTGTAGTGGCAGGTACAGGGCTGCAGCTTTAATCCAGTGTTGTCCAGACCAGAAGAAATTGACAAGGGTCCTCTGAAGCTCTTGTATCAGGCCCCCCGGTGGCTGTAACATCATTAGCCTGTGCCACAGGGTAGAAGAAGCTAGGTTTTTGGCTATTAGCAATCTTTCCCTATAAGACAGCTGGGGTAGCACCCATTTCCACCTAGACAATCTGGCACACACCTTCTTCAATACACCCTCCCAGTTCTTTTTTTTAAAGACATCAGAGCCAAGAAAAAAAACAAAGTCTTCATCCCATCTCTCCCCCACTGGAGCCCCCCTGGTAACCGTGGAGCGGACCCTATCTGAAGCCCCCCGGTAACCGTGGAGCGGACCCTATCTGAAGCCCCCCGGTAACCGTGGAGCGGACCCTATCTGAAGCCCCCCTGGTAACCGTGGAGCGGACCCTATCTGAAGCCCCCCTGGTAACCGTGGAGCGGACCCTATCTGAAGCCCCAATGGTAACCGTGGAGCGGACCCTATCTGAAGCCCCCCTGGTAACCGTGGAGCGGACCCTATCTGAAGCCCCCCTGGTAACCGTGGAGCGGACCCTATCTGAAGCCCCCCTGGTAACCGTGGAGCGGACCCTATCTGAAGCTGGCCTTCCCACAGCGAGTCACTCTTTTCCCAATTAACTCTAGCTGAGGAGGCCCCCTCATACACCTTCCGAGCGTTTGAGAGAACCTTAACATCCTCACCCCCTGTAATAAGAACGATCACGTCATCTGCATACGCAGACAGTGTTATCGTAGGACCCTTCATAACCCCTGGCACAGAGAAACCAGTAAGCCTCGCTCTTAAAAATCAAAGCATTGGTACAATTGCCAGACAATATAACTGTCCTGAAATTGGGCAGCCCTACCTAATACCCACATGAGGCCCCAGTGTACAGTAAACTCATCCAAGACAAAAAAAAACATCCACAAACCCAAAGGCTGTCATTGTTTTGAACAAGAACTGGTCGTCCATACGGTCAAAATCCTTCTCCTGATCCAAAGAAAGCAAACCCACATTCACATCAGACAGTTTACAAATGTCTAAAACATCTCTTATTAGAAACAAGTTATCAACTATAGAGTGGTCAGGTACACAGTAAGACTGGGCCTTGTGGACCAACAGCCCCGGATATTCTTTCAACCTGTTTGAGAGACACTTAGATATAATTGTATATTCTGCACACAGCAATGCAATAGGTCGGCAGTTTTTAAAAAGAGCCAAATCTCCCTTTTTTGGCAACATTGAAAGCACAGCACGTTGACAGGATACAAGAAGAGAACCCTCATGAAAAGATTCACACACCACTTCATAAAAATCCCCCCCAATAGACCCCCAAAAGTGCTTATAGAAATCAGTGGTAAACCATGGATGCCAGGGGCTTGGCCTGATGAGAGCTACATAACTGCAGTGGACAGCTCCTGTTGACTAATGTCAGAGTCCAAAGCAGATCTCTACTCAGGGCCCAATTGAGGAAGTCCATGTAACAACTGTTCAGCACACAGAGGATCACAATCCTCCGCCTTATAGAGGGCAGAGTAGAAATCCACGGCATGTTGGCGCATCTCACCGTCATCCATGGTCACCTTCCCATCAAGGAGACGAAGGCAGACCATCTGTTTGCGTTGCAATGTCAACTGCCCTAGGTAAAAACAAAAGGCACTAGGAGCATCCATATGCTTGAGAGTAGCAAAGCGTGATTTAATCAAGGCACCCTTAACCTATACGGGATTGTAAGTAATAAGAACATTTCCCAGGACATAGACATGTCTTATATGGGAAGAAAGCTTAAATTCTTGTTAATCTAACTGCACTGTCTAATTTACAGTAGCCATTACAGTGAAAAAAACCGTTCTATTGTTTGAAGAGAGTGCACAACAACAAAAAACTTGTATCATGGTAACTGGTTTGATACATTCACCTCTGAAGGTAAATAATGTACTTAACATTCAATAATCTTGCTCTGATTTGTCATCCTGAGGGTCCCTGAGATAAAAATGTAGTATAGTTTTGTTTGATAAAATACATTTTTATATTCAACTGTAGGAACTGGGTTCTACAGTTTGAACCCCTGCTGTCTCTGGCTCCACGCCCACCCCTCCCGGCCATCTAGATGTGTGAAAGTTAGTGTATAAGCTAATGATCCATCATGACATTCCTGGGAGTGTGTTAACTTACATTTTGTATTACTATATAATTTGTTATGTTCTCTATAGTTATGTACTTCAAAATGTATCAATTGACCAATTCGGCACATTTGGGCAGACTTGATACAAAATATTGTCCAGTATTGAAATGCTTCACTGGATCAATCTGAAACTTTGTACACACATTGCTGCCATCTAGTGGCCAGAATCTAAATTGCGCCTAAACTGCAATAATACATTTAGGCCTTTCTCTTGCATTTCAAAGAGGATGGAACAAAAGAAAACAAAGCAACACATGTTTTTTTGTTTGTATTATCTTTTATCATATCTAACCCTATTACAGGGGCTGAGTCACTGGCTTACTGGTGCTCTTCCATGCAGTCCCTAGGAGGGGTACATCGCTTGAGTGGGTTGAGTCACTGACGTGGTCTTCCTGTCTGGGTTGGCGCCCCCCTTGGGTTGAGCCGTGGCGGAGATCTTTGTGGGCTATACTCGGCCTTGTCTCAGGATGTAAGTTGGTGATTGAAGATATCCCTCTAGTGGTGTGGGGGCTGTGCTTTGGCAAAGTGGGTGGGGTTATATCCTGCCTGTTTGGCCCTGTCCGGGGGTATCATCGGATGGGGCCACAGTGTCTCCTGACCCCTCCTGTCTCAGCCTCCAGTATTTATGCTGCAGTAATTTATGTGTCGGGGGGCTAGGGTCAGTCTGTTATATCTGGAGTATTTCTCCTGTCTTATCCAGTGTCCTGTGTGAATTTAAGTATGCTCTCTCTAATTCTCTCTCTCTTTCTCTCTTTCTTTCTTTCTCTCTCTCGGATGACCTGAGCCCTAGGACCATGCCTCAGGACTACCTGACATGATGACTCCTTGCTGTCCCCAGCCCACCTGGCTGTGCTGCTGCTCCAGTTTCAACTGTTCTGCCTGCGGCTATGGAACCCTGACCTGTTCACCGGACGTGCTACCTGTCCCAGACCTGCTGTTTTCAACTCTCTAGAGACAGCAGGAGCGGTAGAGATACTCTCAATGATCGGCTATGAAAAGCCAACTGACATTTACTCTTGAGGTGCTGACTTGTTCCACCCTCGACAACTACTGTGATTATTATTATTTGACCATGCTGGTCATTTATGAACATTTGAACATCTTGGCCATGTTCTGTTATAATCTCCACCTGGCACAGCCAGAAGAGGACTGGCCACCCCTCATAGCCTGGTTCCTCTCTAGGTTTCTTCCTAGGTTTTGGCCTTTCTGGGGAGTTTTTCCTAGCCACCGTGCTTCTACACCTGCATTGCTTGCTGTTTGGGGTATTAGGCTGGGTTTCTGTACAGCACTTTGAGATGTCAGCTGATGTAAGAAGGGTTATATAAATACATTTGATTTGATTTGATTGGTGTGTTATAGTTTCCTACATTAATTTCACATTTCCACAAACTTCAAAGTGTTTCCTTTCAAATGATATCAAGAATATATAATATCATTGCTTCAGGTCCTAAGCTACAGGCAGTTAGATTTGGGTATGTCATTTTAGGCGAAAATTGAAAAAAAGGGTCTGATCCTTAAGAGGTTTTAATTAAAGGGTCTGGATACTAACGTAAATGTGATATTTCAGTTTATTTTTAATACATTTTCAAAAATGTCTAAATACCTGTTTTCGCTTTGTCATTATGGGGCATTGTATGTAGATTGATGAGGGAATTTTAAAAAATAATAATTTTAGAAGAACATAACAAAATGTGGAAAAAGTCAAGGGGTTCTGAATACTTTCTGGATGTACTGTGTTAAAGTGATCCAAGTGTTAAAAAACACTTGGGTATTGTGTGAACATTTCCGAGAAAAGAGGTGAGTCAATAAGGTCTTTCACCTTCAACAACAAATGTTTATATTGTACTTCAGATTGAGATCAGCTGTGACTTACATTTGTGTGACTTGTCTGTCTGTCATCTTTAGCTGAAAGATGGTGAGTCAGTCAGTGTGGATGTCTGTCAGAGATATTGGCCTGGGCTGGGAGGGGGCAGGGTTATGCATACATTAGATTACGAGGAAGCAACAGGTGTGTTTTTACTGAAGATACTGACAGGTCACTGTGTCAGTCTGCTAGAGGAGCTTACAGAGTGAGAGACAAAGAGAGAAAGAGACACAGGGAGAAAGTGAGCGGAAGGGAGAGCGAGAGAGACAGAGGCAGTGAGAGAGAGAGAGAGAGAGAGAGAGAGAGAGAGAGAGAGAGAGAGAGAGAAACGGACAGACACAGTCGGGGAGAGAGCGGGAGTGTGTGAGAGAAATTGCAAAGGAGAGACACCGAAATTGAGAATTGGACAGTACCACCAGAGACGTGATGGAAACTATTGGTGATGTTCTCTACCTGTTAGTCATCCTGTCCTTGTTGGTGACAGGCAATGCCAAAGTGGGAGACTTCAAAGCAGCAGGAGCTACAGCACCAGGAGATATCATCATTGGAGGGCTGTTTGCCATCCATGAGGGAGTAGAGAAATCCGCCAACCTCTCAGCACCCCTTGCATCACAGTGTGTCAGGTGAGTGCCAAGATAAGATTAGGTATTGTAAAGAGAATCCCAAAGATTCTCTCTCTCTCTCTCTCTCTGTGGGGTGTGTGTGATTCTGTCCGCATGTATGATTAAGTGTTCGTGAGAGAGAGTTGATTTACTCTGACAGGTTGACCACAGACAGTGTGATGATCCAACTATGCCTTATGTACCTTTCTCTCACACACACACACACACACACACACACACACACACACACACACACACACACACACACACACACACACACACACACACACACACACACACACACACACACACACACACACACAGGTTCAACATGGATGGGTTCACCCAGGCATTGGCTATGATCCACGCTGTAGAGGTGGCCAACAGATCCCCTGTCCTGACTGCACTAGGGATCTCTTTGGGGTATCGTATCCACGACTCCTGCTCTGATGTCACCACCGCTCTGAGGGCCTCAGCTGACTTCACACAGGTAAAAGCTCTTTAGCCGAAACGTTGGTCAAATCAATCCACAGCAAGTATATATAGAGTGTGTGACCTGTTTTTAATTTGAATATTTTATCTTCCATTAGCCAGCATCTCATTTAAATGGTGTACATTCTTTACTTCACAGGATCCCACCACGGACTGTGGGGGAGGGGCCAACACCTCTAACTCTTTCCCGCAAATCATGGCCGTCATTGGGGCCTCTTCCTCTGAGATTTCCATCTCCGTTGCCCGGCAACTCAACCTAGAGCTCATCCCTCAAGTAAGCAGCCAAAACCCACCCACAGAGTGACGACTGATGGGCAGGAACAAAAGGGTTGATTAAATAATAAAAAACTGAGTTGTGTTGAATAAATGAAATAGACAGCAATGATGAATGACAAAATCACTCCAACACAATGTAGACGGAAATTCATTCTCTCTTCGAATCATCACAGATCAGTTACGCCTCCACCGCCGTCATCCTGAGTGACAAGAACCGTTTCCCTACTTTCCTGAGGACTGTACCTAGCGACCTGTACCAGACACGGGCCATGGTTCAGTTGCTTAGCGACAGCAAATGGACCTGGGTGGGCGTGGTCACAACGGATGGAGACTACGGCCGTTCTGCCCTGGACAGCTTCTTCTCCCAGGCAACCGCCTCAGGCATCTGTGTGGCCTTCAAGGAGATCCTCCCTAATTCGCTAACCAGTCCTGACGGTGAATCAGCAGTCAGACAAGTTGCCGCCACCCTCCGCCGGAACCCCAATGTCAAGGTGGTGGTGTCATTCGCCAAGCCTACTCAGATGATGTACCTATACCAGGAGCTGAGGAGTCTGGGGTCGGGGCTGGGAGAGAGGGTGTGGGTGGCCAGTGACAGCTGGTCCTCATCCAAGGAGGCCCTGGGAAAGATGGACCTCCCAGATATCGGTCATGTGGTGGGCTTCACCTTCAAAAGAGGGAACCTGGCTCCTTTCCATCACTACCTGATGAATCTGAGTGACAGCAATGATGTCATAGGAAACAACTCCTTCCTAAAGGAGTTCTACTCCCTGCCAAACGGGTCGGGAGACCCTAAGGTTGTGTCCTCCTCCACAGCCGCAGCAGAGATCCTGTTAAACAACAGCTATGCGAACGTAGTCTTCAATGTGGACATGGCTGTCAGTGCCATCGCCCATGCAGTGGCTAATATCTGCAGCAAAAAGGACTGCAAGACACCAGGCACTGTCCAACCCTGGCAGGTAGCTAATGCGCAACTCCTTATGTCTACAGCACATCAAACTTTACTTATATACTGTATCTCTTCTAATATACACTGAATATACCAAACATGAGGAACACCTTCCTAATATTGAGCCGCACCCCCACTTTTGCCCTCAGAAAAGCCTCAATTTCTCAGGGCATGGACTCTACCAGGTGTCGAAAGTGGTCTACTGTGATACTGGCCCATGTTGACTCCAATGCTTCCCACAGTTGTGTCAAGTTGGTTGGATGTCCATTGGGTGGTGGACCACTCTTGATACACACAGGAAACTGTTGAGCGTGAAATACCCAGAAACGTTGCAGTTCTTGACACCTGGCACATACTACCATATCCCGTTCAAAGGCACTTAATAGCACATATACACAATCCATGTCTCCATTGTCTCAAGTCTTAAAAATCCTTCTTTAACCTATTTACTCCCCTTCATCTACACTTATTGAAGTGGATTTAACAAGTGACATGAATAAGCGATCACAGCTTTAATCTGGATTCCATCTGGTCAGTCGATGTCATGAAAATAGCAGGTGTTCTCAATGTTTTGTATACTCAGTGTATTTTGGAAATGGCTTGGGTCTATGGTATGAGAACTTGTATTTCAGGTGCTTGAAACCCTGAGAGGCAGTCGGTTTGAGCTGGAGGGGAAAAGCTACAAGTTTGACCAGAAAGGAGACATCAACATGGGCTATGATGTAACCCTGTGGAGGTCTGTGAGAGGGGTCATCAACGTCCATGACGTTGTAGCTGAGTACCATCCAATCAACAACAGCTTCAGCTACACCAACGGAAACACCAAAAATATCACTAACCTGAGGGTAAGGGTTAGGTTGAGGGTTAGGGTTAGGGTTAAGGTTAGGTCTCACTCTCTTTTAGTCTGTTTTCTAGGCTGCCACAAAGATTCAAGTACACATCCATATTAACCTATCCCACTTGACATAGAGAGACATAAACACAAACAAGCCGGAATGTCAAACAATCAACTTTTTCTTCCTCAAAGTGACTAAAGAAACTAAACATACCTGTTTGAGAGACTTCTCAGCCAAACTGTACAACAAGTAAAGATGGAAATGAAATAACCCCTAATCAACGAAACAATGGGGATTGTTTGAATATGAAAACCACATACATTGGCACACACTGGGAGCACCTGTCTGTTATCACACATTTTTGTTGGATCTCAGTGATGATCAAAAAACAAAACAAAAAACACAAAACTCATAATTACCAGAGCATTTCATCATTGGTTGAATAGTTTGAATACACCTGGTCTATTGAACATGGTTTTAAATCGAGAGCTAGTTTAAACTGTGTCCAGGAAACTGGCCGTACATATAAAGCCTTGTTTGAATGTTACTTTTAATAGATTTCAGTCACAGTTTTCTTGGGTCAGCCATTTAAATTAGTGCATTGTATCCCAATGCAGGATGTGGTGTCTGTGTGCTCAGCTAGCTGTGAACCTGGTAAGTTCAAGAAGACTGCTGAGGGTCAGCACACCTGCTGCTATGAATGCATCAACTGCACTGAGAACCACTACTCCAACAACACTGGTTAGTTCTCCTGTCCTGTCTCTCTATACACACCCGCGTACTCTATCTCTCCTCAGTAAACTGGAGTTGCCCTGTTGTTCACACAATCTTCCTCCATTTCTTCAATATGTTCCCTAAGATTTCCCAACACTGTCCTTATCCAAAACAGTTAGTACTAGGCAACAACAAACATATTTCTAAATGCTAAACAGGTGTTCAAGCACTATCCTCCCTTCCAACCCTCCTCTCCAGACATGGACCAGTGTCTCTCTTGTGATACAAAGACAGAGTGGTCCCTGGGAGGGAGCTCTGGGTGTACCCATAAGACCCTGGAGTTCTTCTCCTGGCAGGATGGCTTCGCGGTGGTGCTGCTGGCGCTGGCGGCCCTGGGCATCGTCCTGGTTCTACTGGTGGGGGCGCTCTTCCTACACCATCACCAGACCCCCGTTGTGAAGGCTGCCGGGGGGCCTCTCTCCCAGATCATCTTGCTCTCCCTAGTGGGAAGTTTTGTTAGTGCTGTGTTCTTTGTAGGACATCCCAGCAGCCTACAGTGTAAGGTATGTACGGTACACACACTTTGGGAAACACTGCTGTAATGCAGTGTTCTGTGACGTTGTCTGAATGTACCAGTGTTATTTTGTAAATTCATGGTTTATTGTGTGTGTATTGTTCTGGACCTTTTGTACCTTTGTGGTAAGGAATTTAGTTTGTAAACGGAAAGCAAATTTAAATACAAAGAGAGAATACGGCTCTGTCTCATTGTCTCATTTCTTCTCATCTCATTGTCAAGGTGCGTCAGGTGCTGTTTGGACTCAGCTTCACCCTCTGTGTTTCCTGCATCCTGGTCAAGTCCCTGAAGATCCTGCTGGCCTTCCAGCTCAACCCTGACCTGAAGGACGTTCTCCGCCTCTACCAACCCTATGCCATCATCTGTCTCTGCGTGGCCCTACAGGTCCTCACCTGCACCCTGTGGCTGGTCCTGCAGAGCCCCCGGGAGAAGTCCACCGTCTTCGCCATCACTGTGCTGGCCGAATGTGACGAGGGCTCCCACGTGGCGTTTGGCGTGATGCTGGGCTACATCGCTGTCCTGGCGCTTGTTTGTTTCGCCTGCGCGTTTAAAGGCCGCAAGCTGCCACAGAAGTACAACGAGGCCAGGTTCATCACCTTCAGCATGCTCCTCTACCTCATGTCCTGGGTGATATTCGTGCCCGTCTATATGACCACCTCGGGGAAGTACCTGCCAGCGGTGGAAATGGTGGTCATCCTCATCTCCAACTATGGCGTCCTCGGCTGTCATTTCTTCCCCAAGTGCTACGTCATCCTCTTCAAGAAGGAGCACAACACCAAGAGTGCCTTCATGAAGAACGTGTATGAGTATTCCAGAAAGGGCATTTCTGTCTCTAGCACTATCTCTGAGACTTCAGTCTCTCAGACAGAAGGGAAGTGCATCAGTAACTCTTATTCCATCAGTTCACCTTCCTTCTTCATGTCTACTACACCAATAGAACCCACAGCACCTCAGAACTGTTGGTCCGTTGGCCAGGACATTCAGCGCATTGACCCTGCAATCCATTGCACCGTAGTAGACCATGGAATGTTTTTCACAGGTCAGCTGACTCGACCACACCGTCTGAGGAGAAGCATGAGCCTATGAGTGGAGTGGACCACTGTCTGGAATTTTTACGTCTTACGGTACATCACACAGTGTGTCTCTGTGATCCCCTCTTTGGTTTGAATGTTCCCATTTTGCTTAGTCTACTGGTATGTTTTTTGCCCAAGTGGGTTGTGGATTTTACATTCAAGGCAATTTAGGTAACACTTTATTTGACACTGATATGGACATGATAAACAGGCATAAATTCTGTCATACAATGTCATGTTTATCCAGGGGCGCAACTTTGGTTTTATAAATATATATGCATATATATGCACTCCCAGTCAAAAGTTTTCAAACAACTACTCATTCAAGGGTTTTTCTTTATTTTTACTGTTTTCTACATTGTAGAATAACAGTGAAGACATCAAAATGATGAAATAACACATATGGAATCATGTAGTAACCAATAAAGTGTTAAACAAATCAAAACATATTTTATATTTGAGATTCTTCAAATAGCCACCCTTTGCCTTGATGACAGCTTTGCACACTCTTGGCATTCTCTCAACTAGCTTCATGAGGTAGTCACCTGGAATGCATTTAAATTAACAGGTGTGCCTTGTTAAAAGTTTATTTGTGGAATTTGTTTCCTTCTCAATGTGTTTGAGCCAATCAGTTGTGTTGTGACAAGGTAGGAGGGGTATACAGAAGATAGCTCTATTTGGTAAAAGACCAAGTCCATATTTTGGCAAGAACAGCTCAAATAAGCAAAGAGAAACGACAGTCCATCATTACTTTAAGACATGAAGGTCAGTGAACATGGAACATTTCAAGAACTTTTTAAGTTTCTTCAAGTGTAGTCGCAAAAACCATCAAGCGCTATGATGAAACTGGTGAGGAGCGCTGCAGAGGATAAGTTCATTAGAGTTACCAGCCTCAGAAATTGCATCCCAAATAAATGTTTCACACAGTTCAAGTAACAGACACATCTCAACATCAACTATTCAGAGGAGACTATATGAATCAGGCCTTCTTGGTCGAATTGCTACAAAGAAACCACTACTACAGGACACCAGTAATAAGAAGAGACTTGCTTGAGCCAAGAAACATGAGCAATGGACATTAGACCGGTGGAAATTTGTAATTTGGTCTGGAGTCCAAATTTGAGACTTTTGGTTCACACCGCCATGTCTTTGTGAGACATAGTGTGGGTGAACGGATGATCTCCGCATATGTATTTCCCAATGTAAAGCATGGGGGAGGAGGTGTTATGGTGTGGGGTGCTTTGCTGATGATACTGTCAGTGATTTATTTAGAATTCAAGGGACACTTAACCTGCATGGCTACCACAGCATTCTGCAGCGATACGCCATCCCATCTGGTTTGGGATTAGTGGGACTATCATTTGTTTTTCAACAGGACAATGACCCAACACACCTCCAGACTGTGTAAGGGCTATTTAACCAAGAAGGAGAGTGATGGTGTGCTGCATCAGATGACATATGTGGGAACTCCTTCAAGACTTATGGAAAAGCATTCTAGGTGAATCTGGTTGAGAGAATGCCAAGAGTGTGCAAAGCTGTCATCAAGGCAAAGGGTGGCTACTTTGAATAATCTCAAATATAAAATATATTTTGATATGTTTGACACTTTTTTGGTTGCTACATAATTCCATATGTGTTATTTCATAGCTACAATGTAGAAAATAGTACAAATAAAGAAAAACCCTTGAATGAGTAGGTATTCGAAAACCTTTGACCTGTGTGTATATTTTTTTATCCAGTCGGATAAACACTCCAAACAGCCTACCCGACCGCTCGGAGGCATCCGCATGGTCCTAAAGCACACTGTTGTTTTGTTTTGTATTACATTCCAATGAAAAAACTGGGGGGGAATGCAATTTCAGAATGTGAAGGGGACATGTCCCCCCCGTCCCCAGTGAAAAGCCCCTGTGTTTATCTATCAATATTTCTATTGGTTAATTTTCTATGGTATACAGGGCTGATTTATTTCTGAACTGCATATGGTGTCTAAACCCACATTAATGTGAAATGTTCTAACTGTAAAAATCATGGGGGATGTTGTAATTTGCTATGGGTATACCGTCATGGCGTGTGTTGGATTCCTGAATAGGCAGTTTCTGTGCGCGATGTGTACAGTAAACAGCATTTTTCTAGGAGCTGATCCAGCAGGATACATATGAGATATTAAACAACAGGTGGGTCTAATCCTGAATGTTGGTTGGTTAAAACCACATTCCAGCTGGTGTCTATTCCACAAGTTACCACCGACTAAATCTATTACATTAAAATGCCTATTTACTCTGTTCCATCTGACTGCGTAATCCATTATCTCATCAGCCCAGCCAGCAATGTATAAACTTGATCTCCACTATAAAAAGCATCTAGACATTATCTCACATTTATTTTAGACTAACGTTTAGTTTTCAACAGCGGAGATTTGTTAACCTTGCTGATAACAAGTCAAACGAAATGAAGTGCAGCTACTTTGCAGTCTTTCCAGCTTCAGTTTGAAGTGATTGTGTTAGCTGTGTTGTTGGCTAGCTCCTCTGAACAACAGTGTCCTGACGAGTGAGCACATTTGCTTTGCAAGGCAAAATTGCGCCTCATTAGTTCATTGTTGTGGATGTATCCAAATAAATGTCACTATCAAACAGCTTTTCAAATGCAAATGCAGCTGCTTTGCTGATATTCTTGGTGTACTTTTTGACGTGACTGTAAGTTATTCATAGTTGGCTAGCAAACAATGGATAAGAATGTTGTTTAGCCGGGTGGCCAGATCTAGGAAGGGTCTTGGTGGTTCCAAACTTCTTCCATTTAAAAATGATGGAGGCCGTTGTGTTCTTGGTGACCTTCAATGCTGCAGACATTTTTTTGTTACCCTCCCCAGCTCTGTGCCTCGACAAAATCCTGTCTCGGAGCTCTACGGACAATTCCTTCAACCTCTTTGCTTGGTTTTTGTTCTGACATGCACTGTCAACTGTGGGACCTTATATAGACAGGTGTGTGCCTTTCCAAATCATGCCCAATCAATTGAATTTACCACAAATGGACTCCAATTAAGTTGTAGAAACATCAAGGATGATCAATGGAAACAGTATGCACCTGAGCACAATTTCGAGTATCATAGCAAAGGGTCTGAATGTCACGTCCTGGCCAGTATAAGGGTTAATTGTCATTGTAGTTTGGTCAGGACGTGGCAGAGGGTATTTGGTTTATGTGGTTCGGGGTGGTGTTTTTGTAGTAAGGGCATTTGATTTAAGTATTCCGGGGTTTTTGGGCACTGTTTGAGATTCATGTAATTCTATGTTTAGTCTAGGTAGTCTGGTTCTATGTTTAGTTAATTGGGGTGGGGACTCTCAATTGAAGGCAGGTGTGGTCTATTTGCCTTTGATTGAGAGTCCCATATATTAGGGTGTGTTTGTGTTTGTCATTTGTGGGAGATTGTTTCTTGTCTAGCGTATGTGAGCCTGAGAAGACTGTCTGTAAATCGTGAGTTCGTTTTGTTATTTTGTATGTTCATTTTGAGTTTATTAAATGTTCAAGATGAACAATCTCAATCCTGCTGCATATTGGTCCTCCTTTTCCGACGATGATTTCACCATATCGTCTGACGACTTGGGACCAGATTGTGGCCGGAGAGGGCCCATGGAGAAAGGCTGGTAAGGACCGGGAACGTTACCGAGGAACACGACTGGCGTTGAAGCACGAGAGGCACCCCCAAGACATTTTTTTTGGGGGGGCACACGGGTAGTTTGGCTAGGCCAAGGAAGAGCCAGAAGCCAGCTACCCGTGATTATATGGAGGAGCGTATGAGGTGGAGGGCGCCATGTTTCGCGGAAGAGCGCACAATCTCGCCCATACGCACGCACAGTCCGGTGCGAGTTATTCCAGCCCCTCGCAGGTGCCGTGCTAGAGTGGGCATCCAGCCTGGTAGGAGGATGCCTGCGCAGCGCATCTTGTCGCCGGTACGCCTCCTAGGACCAGGCTACCCAACTCCTACTCTACGCACGGCAACCATCAGGCTCCTGCACAGCCCAGTCCGCCCTGTACGAGCACCCCGCTCGTACAGGGCTACTAGTTCCATCCAGCCAGGACGGGTTGTGCAGGAGGTAAGATCAAGACCGCCTGTGCGCCTCCATAGCCCGGTGTTTCCAGTTCCTGTCTCTCGTGCGGACCCGGAAGTGCGTCAGCCCAGTCCGACTCATCCTGTTCCCGCTCCCTGCACTAGCCTGGAGGTGCGTGTTCCCAGTCTGGCACATCCAGTACCAGCACCACGCACCAGGCTTCAAGTGCATCATCTCAGTCAGGAGTCGCCAGAGCTGCCCGTCAGTCAGGAGTCGCCAGAGCTGCCTGTCAGTCAGGAGTCGCCAGAGCTGCCCGTCAGTCAAGAGTCGCCAGAGCTGCCCGTCAGTCAAGAGTCGCCAGAGCTGCCCGTCAGTCAAGAGTCGCCAGAGCCGCCCGTCAGTCAAGAGTCGCCAGAGCCGCCCGTCAGTCAAGAGTCGCCAGAGCCGCCCGTCAGTCAGGAGACGCCAGAGTCGCCCGTCAGTCAGAAGCTGCCAGAGCCGCCCGCCAGTCAGGAGCTGCCAGAGCCACCCACTAGTCAGGAGCTGCCAGAGTGGCCAGACTGCCCAGAGATGCCAGAGTGGCCAGACTGCCCGGAGATGCCAGAGTGGCCAGACTGCCCGGAGATGCCAGAGTGGCCAGACTGCCCGGAGATGCCAGAGTGGCCAGACTGCCCGGAGATGCCAGAGTGGCCAGACTGCCCGGAGCTGCCAGAGTGGCCAGACTGCCCGGAGCTGCCAGAGTGGCCCGACTGCCCGGAGCTGCCGGAGTGGCCCGACTGCCCACCGGGTCTGCCAGAGGGGCCCGACTGCCCTCCGGGTCTGCCAGAGGGGCCCGACAGCCCTCCGGGTCTGCCAGAGTGGCCCGACTGCCCTCCGGATCTGCCAGAGTGGCCCGACTGCCCTCCGGGTCTGCTAGAGTGGCCCGACTGCCCTCCGGGTCTGCCAGAGTGGCCCGACTGCCCTCCGGGTCTGCCAGAGTGGCCCGACTGTCCTCCGGCCCAGCCCGAGTGGCCCGTCTGCCCGGAGCTGCCGGGGTGGACCGTCTGCCCGGAACTGCCAGAACCGGAGCCACCTCCAGATATAGGTGGGTTGGGGAGGGGGGGTATAGCACAGTGCCGTCGTTGATGGCAGCCACCCTCCCTTCCCTCCCTTTAGTTTAGGGGGATTTTTTGTTGTTGTTTGTTTTTTTTGTTTTTTTCTTGAGGTGCTTCCGGGGTTAGCACCTTTGGGGGGGGGGGGTACTGTCACGTCCTGGCCAGTATAAGGGTTAATTGTCATTGTAGTTTGGTCAGGACATGGCAGAGGGTATTTGGTTTATGTGGTTCGGGGTGGTGTTTTTGTAGTAAGGGCATTTGATTTAAGTATTCCGGGGTTTTTGGGCACTGTTTGAGATTCATGTAATTCTATGTTTAGTCTAGGTAGTCTGGTTCTATGTTTAGTTAATTGGGGTGGGACTCTCAATTGAAGGCAGGTGTGGTCTATTTGCCTTTGATTGAGAGTCCCATATATTAGGGTGTGTTTGTGTTTGTCATTTGTGGGAGATTGTTTCTTGTCTAGCGTATGTGAGCCTGAGAAGACTGTCTGTAAATCGTGAGTTCGTTTTGTTATTTTGTATGTTCATTTTGAGTTTATTAAATGTTCAAGATGAACAATCTCAATCCTGCTGCATATTGGTCCTCCTTTTCCGACGATGATTTCGCCATATCGTCTGACGACAAAGAAAGCTGTGACACTGAATACTTACGTAAATGTGGTATTTCTGTTTTTTATTTTGAATACATTTGAAAAAAATTCTAAAAACCTGTGTTTGCTTTGTCATCATCGGGTACTGTGTGAAGATTGATGAGGGGGGAAAAAAAATTACGTAACAAAAATGTGGGGTCTGAATACTTTCCAAATGCACTGTATTTACCCATTTAAGCAGGTGTAACTTCTCTCTCTGTGTCTGTTGACATCTTGACACCGTATCTGCTTCTTCTCACTGTCTGCTCACCTATGCTCTCTATTTAGGCTGTTGGCCTAATGCCACTGTGACACGGGAAGAAAGAGAGTGAGAGAGAGTCAGAGTGCTGCTGGCATTTTCCTAGTGCCCAAACACATGTGCTTGTAGTAAATGTGTATACACTGAGCTCTTCCCTCCATAGTCTGGAGCCCTGTCCTTCAAAGCTCAAAAGTCCCAGGCTCTACAGTAGTAGAATATACTATGAATGAACTCGGCTGCTGCTCTGCTGCTGAACAGTCAGAAACCTGACCCTAGGCAACAGCAGAGACTAGGGCCTAGTTTCAATAACAAACTATTTTGGAAACTTTGATAAGGGAAAAAAAAATCTGGCGTGGGTTGTCTTCAGACAGACAACTCTCCTAACAAATCACAAGGCAGACATGCCAGAACGGCGTTATTGGAAACCAAAGTTTGCAGGCAAAACCTTTACAGTGGTTTTAGTGAAAGCAGTTGATCCAAACTAGCTCATTGCAAAATGCACTTCTTAAAATTACCTCTGATCTCTATTTTGCTAGCTACTATTTTATTCAAGCGGATAAGGTAGTGAATAAGGTAGTGAATTAGGCAGTGACACAGTTCCTCTATGCCAAAAGAGTCTGTTATTGAAACCAGACCCTAGTCACAGCTGTTGACTAGGGCCTTGTTTTCAAAACTAGCTGAACAGCATCTCTAGTCTATGTCACTATGTTTTTGTGGTAAAGGAGCCATTTGCATACCGGAGAGCACATTTCTGTGCAAACCGATAGGCCCAAATCAAATCAAATTTTATTTGTTACATGCACCGAATACAACAGGGGTAGACCTTATTGTGAAATGCTTACTTACAAGCCCTTTTCCAATAATGCAGTTAAAGAAATAGAGTTAAGAAAATACTTACTGAATAAACAAATGAAAAAAAAAAGTAACACAAGATAGTTACATAACAATAACGCTGTAGGTAGTTTAGTGGTTAGAGCGTTGGACTAACAACCGAAAGGTTGCAAGATTGAATCCCCGAGCTGACAAGGTAAAAATCTGTCATTCTGCCCCTGTTCAAGGCAGTTAACCCACTGTTCCTAAGCTGTCATTGAAAATAAGAATTTGTTCTTAACTGACTTGCCTAGTTAAATAAAGGTAAAATAAAATATACAGGGTACCGTACCAAGTCAATGTGTGGGGGTACAGGTTAGTTGAGGTAATTTGTAAAGTGACTATGCACAGATAATAAACAGTGAGTAGCAGCAGTGTAAAAACAAAGGGGGGGGGGTCAATGTAAATAGTCCAGTGGCTATTTGATAAATTTTTCAGCAGTCTTATGGCTTGGGGGTAGAAGCTGTTAAGGATCCTTTTGGTCCTAGACTTGGCGCTCCAGTACCGCTTGCCGTGCGGTAGCAGAGAGAACAGTCTATAACTTGGGTGACTGGAGTCTTTGACCATGTTTTGAGCTTTCGTCTGACACCGCCTAGTATATAGGTCCTGGATGTCAGGAAGCTTGGCCCCAGTGATGTACTGGGCCGTACGCACTACACTCTGTCGTGCCTTGTGGTCGGAGGCCCAGCAGTTGCCATACCAGGCGGTGATGCAACCAGTCGGGATGCTCTTGATGGTGCAGCTGTAGAACCTTTTGAGGATCTGAGTACCCATGCCAAATATTTTCAGTCTCCTGAGGAGGAATAGGCGTTGCGTGCCCTCTTCACGACTGTCTTGGTGTGTTTCGACCATGACAGTTCATTGGTGATGTGGACACCAAGGAATTTGAAGCTCTCAACCTGCTCCACTGCAGCCCCGTCGATGAAAATGGGGGCGTGCTCAGTCCTCCTTTTCCAGTAGTCCACAATCATCTCCTTTGTCTTGATCACGTTGAGGGAGTAGTTGTTATCCTGGCACCACACTGCCAGGTCTCTGACCTCCTCCCTATAGGCTGTCTCATCGTTGTCGATGATCAGTCCTACCATTGTTGTGTCGTCTGCGAACTTAATGATGGTGTTGTAGTCGTGCTTGGCCTTGCAGTCATGGGTGAACAGGGAGTACAGGAGGGGACTGACCACGCATCCCTGAGGGGCCCCCGTGTTGAGGATCAGCGTGGCAGTTGTTTTGTTACCTACCCTTACCACCTGGGGGCGGCCCTTCAGGAAGTCAAGGATCCAGTTGCGTAGGGAGGTGTTTAGTCCCAGGGTCCTTAGCTTAGTGATGAGCTTACAGGGCACTATGGTGTTGAACGCTGAGCTGTAGTCAATGAATAGCATTCTCACATAGGTGTTCCTTTTGTCCAGGTGGGAAAGGGCAGTGTTGAGTGCAATAGAGATTGCATCATCTGTGGATCTGTTGGGGTGGTATGTAAATTAGAGTGGGTCTAGGGTTTCTGGGATAATGGTGTTGATGTGAGCCATGACCAGCCTTTCAAAGAACTTCATGGGTACAGATGTGAGTGCTACGGGTCGGTAGTCATTTAGGAAAGTTACCTTGGTGTTCTTGGGCACAGGGACAATGATGGTCTGCTTGAAACATATTGGTATTACAGACTTGGTCAGGAACAGGTTGAAAATGTCAGTGAAGTTGGTCAACGCATGCTCGGAATACACATCCTGGTAATCCGTCTGGCCCTGTGGCCATGTGATTGTTGACCTGTTTAAAGGTCTTACTCAAATCGGCTACGGAGAGCGTGATCACACAGTCCTCCAGAACAGCTGATGCTCTCATGCATGCTTCAGTGTTACTTGCCTCGAAGCGAGCATAGAAGTCATTTAGCTCGTCTGGTAGGCTCGTGTCACTGGGAAGCTCGCGGCGGTGCTTCCCTTTGTAGTCCGTAATAATTTGCAAGCCCTGCCACTTCCGACGAGTGCCGGAGCCGGTGTAGTACAATTCAATCTTAGTCCTGTATTGAGGCCTTCCCTGTTTGATGGTTTGTCAGAGGACATAGCGGGATTTCTTATAAGCGTCCGGGTCAGAGACCCTCTCCTTGAAAGCGGCAGCTCTACCCTTTAGCTCCGTGCAGATGTGGCCTGTAATCCATGGCTTCTGGTTGGGGTATGTACATACGGTCACTGTGGGGACGACGTCATCGATGCACTTATTGATGAAGCCAGTGACTGATGTAGTGTTCGCCTCAATGCCATCGGAAGAATCCCAGAACATATTCCAGTCTGTGCTAGCAAAACAGTACTGTAGCTTAGCATCTGCGTCATCTGACCACTTCCGTAATGAGCAAGTCACTGGCACTTCCTGCTTTAGTTTTTGCTTGTAAGCAGGAATCAGGAGGATTGAGTTATGGTCAGATTTTCCAAATGGTGTCACGCCCTGATCTGTTTCACCTGTCCTTATGCTTGTCTCCACCCCCCTCCAGGTGTCACCCATCTTCCCCATTATTCCCTGTGTCTTTATACCTGTGTTTTCTGTCTGTCTGTTGCCAGTTTGTCTTGTTTGTTCACGTCTACCAGCGGTTTGTCTCAGCTCCTGTTTTTCCTTAGTCTCTCTTTTTCTCGTCCTCCTGATTTTTGACCTTTGCCTGTCCTGGCCCTGTACCAGCCTGCCTGACCACTGCCTGTCTCTGACCCTGAGCCTGCCTGCCGTCCTGTACCTTTGCTCCACCTCTGGATTACCGACCTCTGCCTGACCTGACTCTGAGCCTGCCTGCCGTCCTGTACCTTGGCCTCTGCTCTGGATTATCAACCCCTGCCTGCCTTGACCTGTCGTTTGCCTGCCCCTGTGGTTACAATAAACATTGTTACTTCACACAGTCTGCACTTGGGTCTTACCTTGATACCTGATAAATGGAGGGCGAGGGAGAGCTTTGTACACGTCTCTGTGTGTTGATGGAAACCGCATGCAAACCTGCATGCAAACCGACAGACATTCAAAGATTCACACAGATACAAAGATACATCACAAGCCAATGTATTTGAATAAGAAATAGTAACCATATGTATGTACCATATGTACGTACATTCAGAGGTACAAGGTAAAAACAATATACTCATTGTCTGATATGGGAGGAGAGGGTTGGTTTAGCATGGATAATAGCAGCTCATTGTCGTCAGTCTGCTACAGTAAGATGATAGCCTCTGGCAAATCTATTCTCATGTAGTTTCTTCTACTCTGAGAATTCCCCATTCTGAACCTGCCTGTCTGGTTATGACACAATAACACCATGAGGAGAGAGACAGTGAGAGGGAGAGAGAGAAGGGATGGAGAAAGAGAGCAAGAGAGGGAGAAAGAGAGTTGGTAGAGTACAGAGAGGGTAACAGGTGTCCCTAGGGATAGTGTCTTGGAGAAGCCTTGAGGTTACAGGGAGCATCAAAATGAAACCATGATCTCTGTCAAGAATATCTTTATCAAGAATGGGTGTCCTAATCAATTCAGATGATACCCTCACTAAGTATATAACAGCTAAATATTATTCAGAAAGAGTTCCACAGAAACTCAGCTTACACCATTCTCACACTTTGAACCCATCTCAACAGACTGTAAACTCAATTCCGGTTAACTGACATTGGACAAATACTACACTGAAATAGGACGTGGATGGAATTCTTCTCTTAGAATGCCTAGTCACTAACACTCTGAGGAAATAATCACCCTTGAGCAGGAAGAGCCAGCTTTAACTGAAAGTGTTTATACTTTACTACTCTATGACAGCAATCCTGATTCTGGATTGCTAATCAACTTGTTAGTGAGAAAAAGTGACAATGTGTTATAAATAGGGATAGTTTGGGTGTTTTTTATATGGATCACAACAATCAGAACAACAAGGCAAAATATGCAAGCTCTGTAGACCTGCTGTCATGATGTGAACAAAAAATATGCTTCCATGGTCAAACATAAAAATACAATAAACAACCCAATTTAATTTGATGGGACCAATTTTGAGACACAGTCTGTGTCTGTCTAGCCATGGTAAACAGTGGTGTGAAGTGAAGTTGTCGTTGTTGTTTTACAGTGGTTGTCTCCAATCCTGTGATGTATGACGCTCTCAGGTAGACTTCTACCGGTTTCTTCTCGTGGTTGGGTTAGGTGAAAGGGCTGGGGGGTAGAAATGGATCAGCTACATAGACAGCACCCACATACAGAAAGTGTATTTGGGTATGTGTGTGTGTTTCATAGGAACTGAACAAGTTCTGTCGAAACCATCATCACTTTTGTGCAGAAGAATAGACAGATGTCCTGAAGGCAAAATCCCCAATATTCCAGTCAACAAGAGGCCTTGTGTAACAGATCATTTATGTATTTATTTTTCATTATTTTACAGTCAACTCCACATGAACCCCTCATAGAAGATCCAGACAACAGCTCCATGAGAAACACAGAGAGGAGTTGTTTAGTCCAGCTTCCCACACAGCCCTTTGTGGTTATACAGTGCCTTCAGAAATTATTCATACCCCTTGACTTATTCCACATTTTGTTGTGTTACAGCCTGAATTAAAAATGGATAAAAGTATATAATTGACATAAGTATTCACACCCCTGAGTCAATACATGTTAGAATCACCTTTGGCAGCGATTACAGCTGTGTGAGGGTTTTCGGGTAAGTCTCTGACAGCTTTAAACACCTGGATTGTACAATATTTGCACATTACTTTTTTTAATTATTCAAGCGCTGTCAAGTTGGTTGTCGATCATTACTAGTCAGCCATTATCAAGTGTTACCATAGATTCCCAAGCCGATTTAAGTCAAAACTGTAACTGGGCCACTCAGGAACAATGTCATCTTGATAAGCAACTCCAGTGTATATTTGGCCTTGTGTTTTAGGTTATTGTCCTGCTGAAAGGTGAATTTGTCTCCCAGTGTCTGTTGGAAAGCAGACTGAACCATTTTTTTTATCTAGTAATTTGCCTGTGCTTAGCTCTATTCTGTTTATTTTTACCAACAAAAAACTCCCTAGTCATTGCCAATGACAAGCACACCCTTAACATGATGCAACCACAACCACCTTGAAAATGTGAAGAGTGGTACTTAGTGATGTGTTGTGTTGGATTTGCCCCAAACATAACGCTTTGTATGAAGGACAAAGTTAATTTCTTTGCAAATATTTTTGTAGTTTTAATTTAGTGCCTTATTGCAAACAGGATACATGTTTTGGAATATTATTATCCTGTACAAGCTTCCTTATTTTCACTCTGTCATTTAGGTTACCGGTAGTATTGTTGAGTAGCTACAATGTTGTTGATCCATCCTCAGTTTTCACCTAAACAGCCATTAAACTTTGTAACTATTTAAAGTCACCATTGGCCTGAGCGGTTCCTTCATCTCTGGCAACTGAGTTAGGAAAAACGCCTGTATCTTTGTGGTGACTGGGTGTATTGATACACCATCCAAAGTGTAATAACTTCATAATTTTACCCATCTACCAATAGGTGCTGTTCTATGCAAGGCATTGGAAAACCTAATTGGTCTTTGAGGTTGAATCTGTTTGAAATTCACTGCTCGACTGAGGAACCTTACAGATAATTGTATGTGTGGGGTACAAAGATAAGGTAGTGATTAACAAATCTTGTTAAACACTATTAATTCACACAGAGTGAGCCCATGCTTATGTGACTTAAGCAAAATTCTATTCCAGAACTTATTTAGGCTTGCCAGAACAAAAGGGGTTCAATAGTTGACTCAAGACATTTCAGATTTCCATTTTTTATTAATTTGTAAACATTCTAAAGACATAATTCCACTTTGACATTATGGGGTATTGTGTGTAGGCCAGTGACACAAAATCTCAATTTAATCAATTTTAAATTCAGTGTGTAACACTTCAAGGGGTGTAAATACTTTATGAAGGCACTGTACTTCCAGCAGTCACCCATAGGACTAATGCCTCCATGTAGTGTATGCACTGTTACCGCAGACAAAGATGCTCTGATAACAGGGCCAGACTTCTAAAATCAGCTGCAGTCAGTCACTACTAGTCCCCCTTAGGAACTAACAGGCTAGACAAGGTCTATTGTAAGGTCGTGTGTGTTTCATTCATAAGAATTGAACAGACAAGTTCCGTTAACCATAATTGAAGACAAAATCCCCAATATTCCAGTCAACAAGCCTTGTGTAACAGATCATTGTAATTCTTTATTCTTCATTATTTTACAGTCAACTCCACATTAACCCATCAAAGGAGAGCCAGACAGCAGCTCCATGAGTAACACAGAGAGGAGTTGTTTAGTCCAGCTTCACACACAGCCCTCTGTGGTCCATTGGATTAAAGGAAACAAAACCACAATGGCGGCATGATATGGTAACCACCTAGAGGATTCTGGACAGAAAACCACAGCAGTCCTTATAGCCTCTGTATCAAAGCCAAAACAATTCCCAAATGGGGGAGAAATAAATCAACCTAAAAATAATATATCATCCAATCGTACAAACATAAGAAATATTAGAAAACTATACACAATTTTTTACGTGCATGACAAAATGTAGCACTACAAACTGTTTCCATCTCACGTAAATATATATAATTTCCAAGTCCTAGGATCAATTAATATGGTACTCAAAATGTATACAGCATCTTCAATTTTCAAAAATGTAACATGCCAAAAGTAAAGCGCCAGGATTCAGGAGTGATGAGTTTAAAACTAAAAGAAAAAGTAGAACGCTGAAATACTTGTAGTCACACACTAATAAAGGCTCAGCAGTTTAGTTTAGCCAGGTTGGGTTTCCTTCACCAATCAAGAGTTCATATAATTTTTTTATATAAAAAAAAAAAAGAATGTAAGGAGTCCTTAACAAACATGTTCTAGAAGCCGTTCTAAACAAAACATGTTCTAGAAGCAGTTGTAAAGGTGAGGGGAACCAGAGGAGACGAACACAAGACCAACAAAAGATCAGAATAAAGCAGCAACAGGTAAGTGTGCAAAGACTCAACAATAAGTACAACACTGCATATCTCAGTCAGAAAACACATTATACTGCAATTAATAAATCACCCCTTCCAATTAGTAGGTATTTTTCCCCCCATATAATTTCTTACATGTATATATAATATACAAAGCACAAGTTCAACTGAGCATTTTATATCAACGTCCAATAGCGTTAAGTCCAATGTAAGGTTAACCACCACCGATGAAAAAAAAAAAAAAATGTAAAAAAAGACTTCAGTAAAACAAATAAGTCATGATATCATAATAACTCATGGTGAGATGACGGGGAAAAAAAACAACTACAAAAGAACTCTGAGAGCCTGTTTTTTTTATTCACCTGGAGATTGTTACAGACAGACACCGCATCACACAACAGATACTAGTCACTGAACCTAACCGTCTGGCCCTGTACTGTGTCTGGCGGCGCTTCAATAAGGAGCACTCACACAAGCAGAACACTCCTCAACGTTACCCTAACGTTGTGTCAATCCTACCGTAACGTTGTTACAGATAAGCATAAGCCTGGCTGAACGCTATGTTGACTAATGCAGCAAGTGACATGCAGTGTTGCCCTACACAATTCATCTGCATTACTGCGGTCAGTTCGATGCAACTGGTGTTCTGATATTATTCTAAAGATAATATTGCAGCCATGGCCAAGGAGTGGAGAGAAGATAATAATAACGACCGTTTTTGACCATCAGAAAGACATTTCAACGGAATAAATAAGATTAGGAATCTCCAGGTCAACCATTGTCAATTTTATCATTGAAGAGAGACCCCAGAGAAAGATGTCCACCTGCTTTCCAACTTAAATAATAATGTCACTGGAATACACACATCATCATTATCATCTTGACACAATGTACATCCTCCAACGAAAACAGTAGGCTGTCTGTAGCCAACCGTTCTCTCAGCTCTGGTCAAACGGTACAAGAAGTTAGGAAATGAGCTGATACAGTCACTAAACCTCTTCAGGACACTAGTTGGGATAGGAGTTTTACTTGGACTATCTGGTGAAATCCAGAGAATCCTCAGTCAAATGCTTCATATCTTTTGTTTTGTTTTTGAAGACTGAAGAGGTAGTTTCACATTTAAAAAGGAGATATGGAGGGTGATTGAGACACCAGTGTCGTAATAATAATATCACAGGAAATTATAAAATAAAAAAACATTTTAGGGAGTAAGACAAAATATCAGCCAACTCTTTCTTTCCTATGCCTACCATGTTAGGAGGCTTGCCACTGCACAGACGGTATAGTCTACAATAGAAAGAAACAACCCAACGCTCCATACAGCTCCAGGAAGTCTCAAACACTAAGAATGAGCTGTCCTCAGTCAGTCTTTCAGTCAGTCAGGCTCTCTCCCTCTCGTGCTCTCTCTCTCTCTCTCTCATTCCAGATAGGGTGCCTGTGGCAGGGCAAGGCTAGCCTTGCAGGAGAGGAAGATTTGGAGAGAGAGGTAGAACAGGTGGGTCCAGTGAGAGAGGAGAGATGGGGTAGTGTCATCAGTTCAGGTCTAAACAGCCCTATGGAGACTGGACTCCCCGGGGGGGGGGGGGGTAGTAGATACTCAGAGGGGTGAAGGTCAAAGGTCAGGGTGTGGTTAGAGCTGGAAGCCCTCCATGGGCCCATCCTGCTGCTGGAAGATGAACTGGCCTTGGTTTTGGTCCACCTGTGGGGCGATGCTAGCATCCTCCTCCTCCACACCAAAGTAGTGCTCGATCAGGTCAAAAGCCTTCTGGTAGATCTCCTGATTCTCATGGCTCTGCAGGAACTCTATCTTGTCCAGACCTGTCGTGGACATTTTTACATTTAGCAGATGTTATTATCCAGAGCGACTTACAGTCAGTGCATTCAACGAAGGTAGGTACGACATCCACACAGTCATTGCAAATACAACTTTCTCAAATAAAGCAGCCATAAGCTAAAATCAGTGCTTGTAAGAAAAGCCAGCGGATACACATACGCACACAAATTAATATCAGGCCTTAGTGACTCACATGACAATACTGAGTCATAATCATTAACTAATGGTTGTTTACATTTGGCAGCATGTGTCCTTGCATCTCATTAGATAAGAACTACAGAGTACACTATTCACTTCACAGCAACATCTCTACTGCCATCTAGTGGAACAGTGTGTGCATTCCACTGGCTAAGTGACTATCCATAGCCTAATGACATTTCTCCTTCTCCCTGAAGAGAGCAATCGTTCCCTCTCCCTCCTTACGTCCGTGCATTCCTTATAAAGCAACGAGAAATGTGCAATTTCAGGGAAAAGGTGGAGAAAAATAATTGAGAATACATCTAAGGGTTGATGCCTGTCCCATTCTCTTATGGTGTGTGTGTGTAACATACCATAGGCTTCCTCTATGAGGGCACAGTAAGGATTGATGCCGGTGCCGTTCTGCTTGGCCTCCTGCTCTCCCAGTCTCAGGATGTTCTCCAGGCCGTTCAGAGACACCTGCACTATCTTACTGTCCATCACTGTCAGCAGGTCACACATGGGCTTGATGGTGTTCAAACTAACCAGGTACCTACAGGGACAGCAAGACAGACAGATGTACATTTACTCACATTTGTTAAATTTGGTTTAGCAGATATACGGTTATACAGGCCTGCTACACTGGGACAAAACTTTTGCCGAGCAAGAGACTACTCCCATTCACTTCATGAATTCTTGGTGTAAGCAGCGAGTCTCCAAAATGATGCTCCGGTTCTATTTAAGAATTTGACGCGAGTTATTACCTGATCTGCTCAGGAGTGCCCCCAGAGGTAGCGTTGGTTATAGCCCACGCTGCTTCCTTCCTGGTGCGGAACTCTGCCTTCTGAAGAATCTCTATCAGCACTGGGAAGATGTTGGCATCTATCACAGTCTGACCAAGACAGAGAGATAGAACAGTGAGATGACATATTATATAGACCCCCCCTCCCCCCAGAACTACACAGTTCAGATTATTCCACATTCAGCTCTATCATCAGTTATAAAGCAAGTAACTGCACGCTTTTCATGATCAGTAACCATAAATTGATCATGTAATTTCAGATACGTGAAGGTAGCCTCACAATATCGGCCACCATTAAGGGGATGATATAACAACCAAATAGTTAACATTATTTTAACAATCCCTTGAAAACAGCATGTAGCTGTCAATGGTTTTTCCAGAGCTGGGGGTCTCCTTGACCCCAGGAGGCAAATTGAACGCTCTGCACCTTGTGACATTTTAGCGATAATGACCTACAGAGTGTACAAAACATTATGAACACCTGCTCTTTACGTGACAGACTGACCAGGTGAAAGCTATGATCCCTTATTGATGTCACTTGTTAAAGGGGAGGAGACACATTAAAAGAAGGATTTTTAAGCCTTGAGCCCTGGATTGAACAAGACAAATGGGCAAGAGTATGGGCAAGACAAACAATGGGAAAAAGTATAGGCAAGACAAAAGATTGAAGTGCCTTTGAACAGGGTATGCTTGCAGGTGCCAGGTGCACCGGTTGGTGTCAACAACTGCAACGCTGATGGGTTTTTCATGCTGAACAGTTTCCCGTGTGTATCAAGAACGGTCCAACACCCAAAGGACATCCAACCAACTTGACAACTGTGTGACGCAATGGAGTCAACATGGGCCAACATCCCTGTGGAACGCTTTCGACACCTTGTAGCGTGCATTCCCTGACGAATTGCTACTGTTTTGAATGCAAAAGGAGGTGCAACTCAAAATTAGGAAGGTGTATAATATTCTGTACACTCAGTGTATAACTCAATGATAAAAGCCCTCAGACAACTACTTAAAAAAAAAACACTGTGCTACCATCAAGCACAGGTTCACACATACACACCTGGATCTGTGCTCTGTTCCCAGCTGTAATGTTAGACACAGTCCAGCAGGCCTCCTTCTTGATGGACTCCTTGGGACTGCTGAGCAGGTGTAATAGGCATGGCAATGCCGAGCAGTTCAGAATCACCTGGAACAATCCACACACACAGTGAAGATTACACACCAGTCCACACACACAGCTAGGACCATGTGAAGGATCAAAACTCCACACACATCAGGGTGAAGAGAGACAAAGCCATTGGGGAGGTAGCAAGAAAATAAAAACGAGTTCTACCTGAGTCTGAATGTCATCTCCTGTCACTATGTTTCCCACAGCACGCAGCGCAGGAGAGACCACCTTATAGTCACTGTGCCTGGGGAAGACCAAAAACACCAGTCAGTGTGCACCAACATCTCAATTTCTTGTGTGTGTTTGTGTGTCTAGTAGTACTTACATGAGTAGCTCCACCAGTCTGCGGCAGACCCCAGAGTCGATGACGGTCTGTATCTTGTCATTGGGTCCGTCAGACAGGTAGGAGAGGGCCCAGCAGGCATCAGCCAACACATCTGGGTCACTACTGAACAGCAGCCTGGACAGCACACTCAGACAGGGAGACACCTGGGGAGGAGGAGAGAGAGAGCAGAGACGAAGAAAAGAGCGAGGAAGACAGACGGAAAGAGGGATAATGGTGAAAGGAGAACATAAAGTTTTGCTAAGAGAATGGCTTTGAGAGAAATGAGTCAAAATCCGAGTGGTTTGTGCATTTGACAGGTGAGATCTGTTGGACTGTTAGAACTGTCCTCTGATTGGACAGTGTGGGAATAGACCCTATTACCTTGGTGAAGTCTGGAGGGGGGTTCTTCCCTCTACACAGGTTAGACAGAGCCCATACAGCATTCCTAGTTGTGGTGAGACGGTTGGATTTAGCCAGCAGCCTGCGGGGGCAGAGAACAGTTTTTATTACACCTTGTTTCTCTGACCACAATTAAACTGTTAAACCTGACTAATCGGATTATACAATGTATTAGGTAATGGTATGAAACTCTACTTCTCCTTGTTAAAACGACATGGGCCTACAGAATGATACAACCAAGTGTGCACACACATACGTACTGTTGTAAGGAGGGCAGGATGCCACAGTTGAGAACGTAGTCTCTGCACTCTGCGTTGTCCCCGGCGATGTTCCCCAGGGCCCACACGGCCTGAAATACACCAATCACTCATCACCTCTAACTCAGCAGCCATCAATATTGCCATGCTGTAACAGTGCAGCTATATTTGCATGCAGCTAGGAGCCATAGTATACAGTGCTGCAGCTAAGCTATATTTCCACACAAACATCAGCACCATATAGAGCTGGGCTTGGAGGGCCATACCATATACTGCTACAGCTATATAACCACACAGCTAGGACCATACTGGGCTGGGATTGCTTAGTATTTGGCTATGTTAAAACCCATGGAAGGGGAGTGAATAAGAGAACACTTCAGGGAGAACGGTAGAAAATCAGAATGCAGCCACAGCATTTATATTTAGGGAATGCAAACATAGCTGGTTTACTATTCAGATAGAATCTTCTTGGCAGGTCAAATCCCATGACATCTTAATCCCATTCCTGCCAGCAATCATTGTGACCCATGTGTTAATGTCCCATCCTGCTGCAACCCTGCCCCAAGGGCTTCAGCCTCCCCCCCAGGGCCTTGCCGCCCCCCCCCCCCCCGGGCTGTTCAGTCACCTGCTCCTGGACGTCCTCGTAGTCCGAGTTGAGCAGCTCGATGAAGATGGGCACGGCTCCCGTCTCGATAACCACCTTGGTGTGCAGGAAGGTCCCAGAGGCAATGTTGGTCAGGGCCCAGGCTGCCTCAAACTGTGTCACACACACATTTCACACCATGGTCACATGGGCAGCATAGTACAAGCCCTCATAGATAGATACACAGGCTGAAGAGTTCATGATTGACTGAGTGTCATAAAGAGGCAGAGGAAAGTTCACTAGCTATGTCTTTTGGCAGGGAGCAATTGCAATGCAGATGTCATGCAGACTGACTAATGCCAACAGGATGTGATATAACATTAAAGAATCTGACTTAATTTCATATATTCCAACAGCTTTCTATTAGTGTCATTTTGTGTAGTGAATACATTTTACGATTTCTAACAGACCAAACCAAGAATTCCCAGTACATCCAACTTACAGACAGAGAGACCCAGCCACCTGACCCACCTGAAGAGTGCAGTTCTCACTCCTCTTGAGAAACTCCACAAACTTATTGACGACCCCTGGGGTGAGGATGACCTCATCGATCGGGGGGTTGGGCTCTGATGAGGAGAGAGAAGAGTGCATGACAATGACATCACACTACTAGCTTAAATACATCCTGGTTCATGGCTGAAAACGTGTGACGCTGAAACATTCCAATACGGTGTGGAAGGAATAGCATCAGGTCCAACAAAGGCATTACTTACAGGCATTTGGAACGAACAATCTATCTTTGTTGTTGAGAAAACATACTATACAAGACCAAACTATGTGTCCGTCCCAAATGGAACCCTATTCCCTATATAGTGGGCCCAGGTCAAAAGTAGTGCACTAAATAGGGAATTGGGTCCCATCGGGGAAGCAGCCTAGATAATACAGGTGGCATGAGCCCTGCATTGGGGGTGTTATGAATTGAATGATTCACACAGACCTTTGGAGAGTAACTTCCTGAATTTCTGTGTGGCGATCAGCTGCTGGTCTGGATCCTCAGAGAAGATCATCTGGATCATGTCTGGAGTTATGACAGCTTCCTACACACACAAGTCAACATACATAAAGATGTGAATGACTTACAAAACCATGTACTCTGACACTATACACACACACACATATTTCAGGGCAAGCGATGTAGAGCTACACCTGACAGGTTGATCACGTAAAGTGCACTTAGGACTAACGACCTTCATCTAGTTTGAATCACAGATTGATTTGAAAACCAAAAACTTTTGTCTTGTTTGGATACTGAAAAGGAAAGACTCAAGTAACCATGTGTTTAAGAATCTTCTGTTTCCCCAACATTCTTTGTACTTATTTTATGGAGTAATGGCATTGTCTTTCAACAGGTAACTAGTCCCTCGGTGCAGAGTATGAGTAAGAAAATGGGACAATTGGAGTAATGGTCACTTACACCTGAGACTGGTGCAGTGGAGCTGATGTCAGGGTCCTGGATAGGGCATTCCAACATGGACTCATCGCCCGAGGGCACACACACATTCCTCCTCTTGAACAGCTGGGGGAAGAGGGAGAGGTAAGTGTTAGTACGACACTGACTCACTACAACACAAAGAAACCAAAAACAACTATAACAGGTCAATAAAAAAAGTACTCATATCTGGAGAAGATTTACCATTCAAAAGGCATTTACATGGTCAAATTGAATGAGATTTGGTTTGTCTCCACAGAATGGCGCGGCAGGCAGCCTAGTGGTTAGAGCGTTGGGCCAGTAACTGAAAGGTTGCTAGATCGAATCGCCGAGCTGACAAGGTAAAAATCTGTCGTTCTGCCTCTGAACAAGGCAGTTAACCCAGTGTTCCTAGGCCGTCATTGTAAATAAGAGTTTGTTCTTAACTGACTTGCCTAGTTAAATAAATAAAAATGGAGAGTAGCTGATTCAGTGGTCCAGGCATAAGAACTAGAAGCACCCTACCTGCTCTTCTCTCTTCTGTTTGCGGAGCTGGATCCCCTCCTCCTCTCTCCGCCGACGCATCTCCTGTGGGTTCAGCGCTTTGTTCTTGTAACTCTTCATTCGGTCATTCCCTGGGCTTGCCATCTCGTCTAGGGAAATAAGGATAAACATAATGTTATCCTAAACAATCAAATATACAAACTTGTGAATTCACAGCAGCCACAACCAGGCAAACTTGACTGACAAGCAAGCTAAGGTTGTTGTTAACATAGGCGCTTAATGGAAATTCAAATAAATGAAATCACTCTCGATGTGAATTTGGATTTGTTGGCCAAAAGGGGATTTGAAGACAAACCCTGCCATGCACATCGTCACACGAAAACAGCAGTTGGGGTGACAGTTTGATAGCTGATGAAGAAGACTGGTGATCAAAGAAACACAATACCAAATGTTTCTCGCTCGCTGTCATCATAATATCATCAACGTTAGATTAGTCAAGCTAAAACGAAAATAGCGTTCGATGATCTCAGCTGTTAGTAATCTTTGTGTTAGCTAGCGAGTCAAATAATGCCATTCCTGGCTAGCTAGTTAGCTAGATAAAGATGACATGCGCATCAGCCAGCTAATGAATGTTAGCTAACATTAACCACTGTCTTGCTGCAGCGTCACATTCACGTTGTTTGTTGTATTTTCTGGGGGAATCAGTCGTCTTCCAGGCTGGATATCGCCAATCGCAAGAAACCGGGTTCCTCTCTAGCTAGTAGTACAGTACGGCCTAGCAGTGGTTCCAAACCAGCGTTATTACCTTGGACCCCTGGCCTGGGGAGGGGTACCTGGCCTATCCACAGGGGGTACTTGAAAAGACTCACGAGACCTTATGCTTACTGGTAAAATGCACATGATGGGGTACTTCAGGGGTACTCCGGGCAGAACAAAATTCAGTTGGTGGTACAATAACCCAAAAAGGTTGGGAGCCACTGGCCTAGCACACAGCAACTAGTAGTAGCATGCTGGCTACCTAGCTAATAAATGATTTGTGTTAATTAAATTACATGGTGTTCAAAAACCGAACGTATTCGTATCGTTAGCAAAATAATACTTAAATCAGCTGTAAAACCAATTATAATAGGCAACGGTAGCTAAAACTGCCATTAGACCCAAACCACAGCTTTTTAAGAGATTGTTCTTGCTAATAACACAGCAAGCTAGATAGCTAGCTACATCGTTAGCTAGCTCCTTTACACCCCTCCTGTCCCCTCGTTTAGCAACCATCGTCATGCCAAGTTAACAGATAATTCGTGATAAAAAAAGAAAACAACAATACAAAGATTGACGATTGTATTGCTCTTACCCATTTAAGATGAATGATGTCAGAAACGCCTAGGTGTAGCGAGGTATTATTATTATTTCCTTCACGCAAACTCCCGAGTCCAGCTGAGAGCAATATGGCGTCTTGTATCGCTTAAAAATTTCCCAGTAACCCTCCTTGGATCAACAACCAGTGACGTCAAATCCATCAGCTCAGAGTGAAGGAGGAGAAGCCAACAGGATCAGTAAAGTCAAGTTGTTAGCTTGCATTGCTAAAATGGCATATGAATGAAAAGTGAAACAGAAACACATGTATTTTGAAAGTAGTCACATAAGTCAAGCATTTAGTACGGCACATCGTCCATATTCTTGAAATCGGTGAGTAACATGATGGTTAGATAGCTAGCAATCTTTCAGCGTTTTGAAGTCACGTTTTAGTCCATAGCCTGACATGTTGACTAGCTAGACAAATTCAGAATTAACTATGATAGTTGAGTTAGAATTTGGCTAGCTATCTTGGCTGACAAAGATGGGAATTGCGTTGTTGCATCTTGGCTGACAAAGGTGGGCATTGCGTTGTTTCGTTATTGGGTATGTTTGGTGTACATTGGATTGATATCCTTCCTGTTAAATCCTATTTATTTACTGACAATTGATGTTATCTTCGTTTATCTTCATTTCAGTGTCAGTGTGACAGCTGAGCACCAGAAACAACAAGTCATGCTGACGTGTGAGATCTGTGGCGAGGAATTGGTGTTGGAGGAGGACATGAAGACCCATCTCCTCCTGAGCCACATGGAGAATGACATGGGCTGCCCCCTCTGTTCCTGGTCCGGAGTCGCCTATGACGAACTCCACTTCCACATCAATACCACACACAAAGAGAAACAGGACCATGACGGAGGAGGAGCAGAGGGTAGAGGTGGTCACAGTCTTGTCAGGCCCAGCTCAAGTCCTACTCCCACTACCACCATAGTGGACAGTCACTGCAAACAAGCCATTGGTTTGTCTAGGTCTGAGGGTTCTGAAGAAGGAGTAGCCAATGGGAACAGGTTTGACACCATTGGAGGAGGGGTCTCACTCAGAACATCCAATAGCATACCGGAGTCTAAGGAGCGAATGACTGTATCCCCCCCTAGCTTTTAGTAGGGGGGAGTCCGGTGGAGGGCGAGCAGTGGTCATTGTTGAACCCACCTCTTCGGTGTCTATGGGCTTTCTGAGATCAGCTCAGGACTCCAGTAGGCCTAGTAGCAGACACTCTAATGCTGAGGAGTCTGTGGGAGTGGGATCCGCAGAGCACACCAAAGACAAACAGAAGCGTTTCTCCTCCCCACTTAAAGGTTTATTTTAGAGGGTGTCCGAAATGTGTTTGTTTATTCAACATGTTGTTACATCTGTCCTGGTTTGTCGTACTGACTGATATTAGTTGGTTTGTCGTACTGACTGGTATGATTTGTTGTACTGACTGATATTAGGTGGTTTGTTGTACTGACTGATTAGGTGGTTTGTTGTACTGACTGATTAGGTGGTTTGATAGCCCGTTGATGAACTGTCAATGCATCCCATTAACAATCCATGCTATCTAGTGCTCGCGGGCTCTGCCTCACTTTAATCAGTCTTCGGTTGCAACACGGTTTTGTAAACCTCATCAGTTTGTTTTTTTGTACTGAGTGATATTAGGTTTAGTTGGTTTGTTGTACCGAAGCGGAAGAGAGAGGCCCAACTCCGCTGTCTGTTTTATCAGGTGGTGTTTTTTGTTGTTTCGCCCACCAAGCAAGAGATTGTCGAATTTAGCCAACAATAAAATGGCTTATTTGCTACGTGAAGTTCATTTGTAATAGACGCTTTGTAATGCCTAAGTTGTTACGAGTGTACTGATATAAGTAGGACACATGACATCATTGTCACTTGAGAACAAACACTATCTCGGAGATGGCTATGCATATTCATGGGATGAGGCTAGCAGCATCTCTCGCCATTGAATACAGGCGGTTAACGTGAACAACCATTGTTGAATATTCAAAAAAGGATTACAATAATCCACCAATCCAAAGAAAAGATATGCAGGAGCTAGACAGTCTGCCTTGCCGCTTTGTGGAAAAGGACTCCCATCGTTAGGGCGAGGAGACGTATATTTTCAGTATATCCATAATCTTTGGTTTGAGTAGAGTAGCACTTTATTGATCCCAACTTGGGAAATAGTTTTTACTCAGCATCACTAATAAATTACAAAGACAATCACATGATAAAAATGCATTAGAAGACACCTAAGAAGGCACTTGCATGGTAATAGTTATAAAAGATGGAGACAAGTTTAAGATAAATACTATGTTCTATCTGTCACGGGTGTCGTAGGGATCGGACCAAACGCAGCGGGAACGTGTAAACTCATCTTCTTATTTTATTAAAGAAGGAAAACAAAAGAAATGCGTATACAAAAACAACAAACGACCCCAAACAGTCCCGTTAGGTGCACGAACAGGAAACTACCCACAAATCCCATAGAAAAAACACCCCTCTTAAATAGGACCTTCAATTAGAAGCAACGAGGAGCAGTTTCTTCCAATTGAAGGTCAACCCAATAAACACCACATAGAAATATACATACTAGAACTAACATAGAAATAGACTAACAAAGAACATAGCCCAACAAACCCCGAAACACTCTAAACAAACACCCCCTGCCACGCCCTGACCAAACTACAATAACAAACAACCTCTTTTACTGGTCAGGACGTGACACTATCCTACTTATGGGAAACAAGCAATAACAACATTCCTATTAAGAAGGAATCATAAATGAGTCATTTACACTCGTTGAAAAGCCTCATGGCTGTGGGTAAAAATGGCCTTCTGACCAGCTCCTTGGAGCTTCTGGGCAGGATGAACTTGCTACCTAAGCTGCTCCTGTGCGTCATTCAAGTGCTGTGTGGAGTGGGTTGAAAAACTCCTCACTTTGGATTGCATTAGTCTTGTCATCATCCTGTGTCTCATTGTTATGTACTGTGTGTCTGTTGTTGTAGAGAAGCAGTTTTCCTGTCCTATGTGTGCTCTGGTCTGCACCGACGCCTTCATCCTACAGGAACATGTTGAATTGCACTTGCTAGAAGAGAGCCCAGCTGAAGGTACAGTATCTACAGTTCAGAACATATAGAGCACACAGTTCAGCACAGAACGCACTGTGACTGTACAAACTCACGACAGTCTGAGTCTACACAGTTCAGTACAGACAGAACATGAGGCCCAATCCATTGTGTTAAGTCTCTGACTCCGACATAATCTGTATCTGTCTTTTCAGAGGCTGTCCTGGGAGCCACATCATCAATCGAGGCAGCATCATCCAGCAACAGCTCAGGTTCGTCTCATGCCTTTCTTCATAGGAACAAATATAGTTCAACCAAACAAAGGAAGAAGCCTGCCAATGGCAGATCCACAGAGGTTGAGGTTCTCTCTCTGCCCATGTCTTACTGATTAAGGTATAATATTCCCCCAAAAAGCAAAATGAACTTGCAAGAGAGGTTTTATCTCAACAAGAATAACCTGGATGAATAATGATTTAAATAAAAATGCCCCGTCGATATCCCTTTTAACCACTGAGTGTGTCCCTGACCTCGTCCCCAGGTGGGAAGAGTTATGAGTGTCCACCTGTGTTCTGTGGTGTGTGGAGACTGCTACTCCCTACAGGAACATGTGGAGCTGCATCTTGACTATGGCACAGCCACTAGTGCAGGTACGGCTTGATTTAAACAATCATATGTGATGGGAACACAGGTTTCATTGGGATTTTGTGTTTACACTTGTGGGAATTGTCCTATAGGGATAGGCCTGAATTGGAAGTGTATCTTAAGGAAGAAATATGATAAACAGATGAATAACCATGGTAGCAGTTTGGCGATTATGGGGAAATTATTAGACCAAAGGTGAAGACACAACAGTTCACAGACTGAATCCAAACATTACAGTGTTGTTTGTATATGCATTTTACATTTACTGTACTTTCGCTGCATTTGTAGATAACGAAATCTGAAAATACTCTGGATACATTCAGTAACATGATAAAAATGTTCCTGGAAAATGTGGGCATAGGTGCAACATAAGACAAAATAAATGTAAAAGTTTGAGTGAGAGGACTAACTGGTGTCTCCTAGTGGCCAACACACCTCTCCAAAGTGTGCTAAGTTCCTAAGTAATTTCAATGCACTTTTTACTCAAAGAAAAGTCTTCAACTATAAGGTGCTTTTTTTGAGCTCTCCTAGCTGTGCCGTTGAGGAACTAGAGCAAGCACACTTGTAGTTGTTTTGTTTGGAACACAGTCCTGCGTCCCCGCCATTACACAATTACTGTTTTTTACACAATCCCAAAATGATCCATTTATAAATCGCAATCTGGGTCAGATGGGCATCATTTGAAAGCCTGTTATATTGCTAACATGACTAGCTAAGTTATAAAATACAACAGTACAAGGATAGGCTTTCACAATGCAATTCAGAGAACCAGATCATAATTTTGGTGCGCATAGAAACGAGTCATGAGTGCATTCAGGTGCCTGTGCCTCTGCAAATTTTCTTCACAATTAACAAACATGGGCTCATTCTGTTCAGAGCAACCCAGGACATTACACCATGTCATCTTGTAACTGCACATCAAACATAGCGATCATAAATGTTTTATCATATGGAAATGTGAAGTGCATGTTTGGACTCACGGATGTTTGACTTGCTTGTATGACAAAGCAATATTTATTATAATCCTCAACGTCTCATCTTTCAAAATACATGGAGTACTTTTAATTTACAGCATTTCCCTCACTCAGACAACAAAACATTTGCAAAAGTTGCCCAATTAGCGGGAGGTATGGGCACAACTTCTTGTTGCGCGAGATGCTCAAGTTCAGAACTGCTGTCAGGCAAAACCCATACAGAGCTGTGAAGCGCAGAGCCAGAGCTCTGACGTCATGTATAGCATGTTACTGTATAGCCAGTGAGTTCCAATTTAGGCATTTATTAGTGCCCAAATCTTCTATTTTCTACCTGTATATGGGTGTAAAGGGTTAATGAGAAATCTATTTAGTTCCCACTTTATGCTTCCAACATGTTTTATCTCCTGCTTAGATGTAGCCATGTTATAACAATGTTATGACTTATTATACCATAAACATGTAAACACAGGGTCTCGGTAGAGATAGAGAATGGTGTAGTACCCCGTATTTGATTTGCACATGCACTTTATTGCCAGCCAGCTCCTGAAGTTGCAATATAATGATGTGTAATTTGTCCTGTGTGATCGGTTTTGAACTATGAATTTCCCTCTGGGTACTATAAAGTTTGAACCGAACGGAACTTCTACAACCTGCCGGCTCATGCCGCTGAGCTCACACATGCAGCTGTCTTCACATCCGTTTTGTGTCCACAAGGTTGATTCCCATGGTGTATTAGAGAGAGGGAATTGTGACTGACGCTGTGTGTGTTGCAGTGAGCCCCGGCTCAGACCTGAGGCTGGCCAGACGGCTGCAGGAGGAGGAGAAGCAGAGGAGGAAGGAGCAGGAGGCCAAGAGGGAGGCAGAGGAGCTCAAGAAGCTGCAGGTTCTTATAAAGCACAACCGTAATAAGCCTGGAGTAGTGGATTTGACCTTGCTGCATGATGCACAATATGACGCGTCTGTGCTTTGTATGATGACTTATGTAGGAGTGTGTGGTTTATTTGTGTTTCTGCACGTCAGCAAGCATGGTTTACAGTATATGTGTGTCTGCTTATGTATGCTGAGTGTGGTGGTGACCTCACCCTGACCCCTTGCTGTGTGTGTGTGTTTAGAGGCAGTTTGGTGTGGACGGGAGGGGGGGCTACCGCAAACAGATGGAGAGGACCATGGAGAAAGCCGTGTCTCGAGGTGTCATGGTGCCTGCTGACTTCCACAACAAGAGAGCAGAGATGATGGAGGCTCTGGCCTCAGGGGTCGACGATGGCAGGACCAGAACGCAGGGTGTGTGTGATGACATTTCTTCTCCGGATCTTGACTAACATAGCCCCCTCATTATTTACTATGTTCTCAAACTGAGTTGTTTAGATCACATCACGTTATCTGTTTATACAGCTGTCTATCTACCATCTCTCAGGAAATTAAACCATGTTTTAGAAATGTTTTTCCTACATTTTATTTAGCCTACTTTTATTTAGCCTATTTGTCATTAATAACTGTCTTCTTTCAATTGAGAAAATAAAAATGCCAGCTCCACCTTAGCCCCCCCTCTCTCTTTCTCTCTGTAAGTCGCTCTGGATAAGAGCGTCTGCTAAATGACTTAAATGTAAATGTATTGTATTCCTCTCATTCTGTCAGGTGTGCTGGGTGCTCTGTATGTTTACTACCAGAGGGAGGTCAGAGACTGTTTCCATGTGTGGCTGAGTGCTGACACAGACCACTTCTGCTCATCAGAGGGGGATAAGGGCTGGGGATGTGGCTACAGAAACTTCCAGATGCTCCTGTCCTCTCTGCAAAGAATGGAGCCCTATACTACCTGTCTCTCAGGTACACACAGACAGCGACACATATTCCAAAACATCACATTCTACAATTGTTTACCATTCTCTGAAATCCAGTAGCTGTCTGGATCGCTTAATGTTGAATGCGGCCCTCTCAAAAAGCCTTTTTACCATGTAATCTCCTAAACTAACTTTCTCTTATATCTTCTATCATGGCATCTTTTCCTTGCCCCCCTCTCCCTCCTCACCCAGAGGGGTCAGTACCCAGCATCCCCCGGGTGCAGGTGTTGATAGAGGGGGCGTGGCGGGAGGGGTTAGACCCACAGGGCGCCACCCACTTTAACCAGCGACTACAGGGCACACGGGCCTGGATAGGAGCTACGGAGATCTACGCTCTCTGCACCTCCCTCAGAGTCAGGTTAGAGCCCAGAGAGTCACACACAGAACGATAACATACAACACGTATTAGAACATAACACATTTGTGTAGCCAGCTATATTTGAATTAGATACACCTGAATGAACACTCAGACCTGAGTATACAAAATAAAAATAACTCTTTCCATGACATGGACTGACCAGGTGAAAGCTATGATCCCTTATTGATGTCACTTGTTAAATCCACTTCAATCAGTGTACAGAAGGGGAGGAGACAGGTTAAAGAAGGATTTTTCAGCCTTGAGACAGTTAAGATGTGGATTGTGTATGTGTGCCATTCAGAGGGGGAATGGGCAAGACAAAATATTGAAGTGCCTTTGAACGGGGTATGGTAGTAGGTGCCAGGCACACCGGTGTGTGCCAAGAACTGCAACGCTGCTGGGTTTTTCAACAGTTTCCTTTATGTACAGTTGAAGTCGGAATACACATACACCTTAGCCAAATACATTTAAACTCAGTTTTTCACAATTCCTGACATTTAATCCTAGTACAAATTCACTGTTTTAGGTCAGTTAGGATCACCACTTTATTTTAAGAATGTGAAATGTCAGAATAATAGTAGAGAGAATGATTTATTTCAGCTTTAATTTCTTTCATCACATTCCCAGTGGGTCAGAAGTTCACATACACTCAATTAGTATTTGGTAGCATTGCCTTTAAATTGTTTAACAAGGGTCAAACGTTTCGGGTGGCCTTCCACAAGCTTCCCACAGGCCTCCTTGCTCGCACACACTTTTTCAGTTGTGCCCACAAATTTTCTATGGGATTGAGGTCAGGGCTTTGTGATGGCCACTCCAATACCTTGACTTTGTTGTCCTTAAGCCATTTTTCCACAACTTTGGAAGTATGCTTGGGGTCAATGTCCATTTGGAAGACCCATTTGCGACCAAGCTTTAACTTCCTGACTGATGTCTTGAGATGTTGCTTCAATATATCCACATAATTTTTCTCCCTCATGATGCCATCTATTTTGTGAAGTGCACCAGTCCCTCCTGCAGCAAAGCATCCCCACAACAAGATGCTGCCACCCCGTACTTCACAGTTGGGATGGTGTTCTTTGGGCTTGCAAGCCTCCCCCTTTTTTTCCTCCAAACATAACGATGATCATTATGGCCAAACAGTTCTATTTCTGTTTCATCAGACCAGAGGACATTTCTCCCAAAAAGTACAATCTTTGTCCCCATGTGCAGTTGCAAACCGCAGTCTGGCTTTTTTATGGCGGTTTTGGAGCAGTGGCTTCTTCCTTGCTGAGCGGCCTTTCAGGTTATGTCGGTATAGGATTCGATTTAGTGTGGATATAAATACTTTTGTACCTGTTTCTTCCAGCATCTTCACAAGGTCCTTTGCTGTTGTTCTGGGATTGATTCGCACTTTTCGCGCCAAAGTACATTCATCTCTAGGAGACAGAACGTGTCTCCTTCCTGAGCGGTATGACGGCTGCGTGGTCCCATGGTGTTTATACTTGCGTACTATTGTTTTTACAGATGAACGTGGTACCTTCAGGCGTTTGGAAATTGCTCCCAAGGATGAACCAGACTTGTGGAGGTCTACAATTTTTAGAGTCCATGCCCTGGCGAATTGAGGCTGTTCTGAGGGAAAAGGGGGGGGGGCTCAATATTAGGTGTTCCTAATGTGTTTTGTATACTCTGTACACACACAGAGTCACTATAGAATGTACATGGTTTAAAATAGAGTCTGTTCTCAGTCAGTTACCTCTAACCTGTGTCCCCACAGTGCCCGTGTTCTAGACTTCCACCAGCCCACGGGCCCAGGGGACACCCACCCCCGCCTCTTTGACTGGGTGAAACAGTACTTCTCTCAGACTGCCACCAGAGGCGCCAGACTACCGCCCTGGGTGGTGCAGACCACACAGCCGCCCCTCTACCTCCAGCACCAAGGTAGTCTTAACATGGGTTTGGTGGATTGGATGGATTAGGTGATGATGGGTTACTGATATCCAATGTAGAATTTGTTTATGGCATGTGTCTATTTTATGTTTACTTGTGTGTCGTTTAGTGCTGAGCGATTAGTGCTTTTTGAGGTCGGTTGTGTTTTGGTTTGATCATTCCAAAATAATCACGGATTTCGGTTTCGATATTATTTTTTATATAACTTTTTTACATTAAATGCACTATACATTTTGTGGGTTGAATGCTGTAACAACACATACAAAAATAATACAAGTCCCATAATGGCAGTGACTGCCCATTTACTGCTTCTCACTTAACTGTCACTTATTCACATTTAATAAAATATTTCAGTTGTTGTGTATATTACAATTGTTTTATTTGATGACTTTATTATTTAATTCCAAGTCATGATCTCATCTCTATAGAGCTGCTGCCTATGCTGTCTGCCAAAATCACTATTTTAGTGGTTCTTCAAAGTACATAATACTTTAATGACTGCTGAATACCAACTATCAATCACTTAGATCATGTATTTTCAGGTAGAGATACCTCTCGAAGTAACTGCTTTCTATCTCACTCGATCACGCGTGCTCCACACAGACCGGACAAGTAGGCGGGCGCGCAATGGATTATAGTCATTGTAGTTAATTACCATGTCTGCTCCACACAGACCGGACAAGTAGGTGGGCGTGCAATGGATTATAGTCATTGTAGTTAATTACCACATTTTCTGCACTTAACTATGTCGAAAAATGACCCGGTGGAAGCTTCAACTCCCTAGTACATCACACAGTTTGGGCTTGATCTGATTTATCTCTAGAGAAACTGCACGTCGAACTCACAGAACAAAAACGAATGAAATGGAATTAAAATAATTGAATCTATGTCGGTCAATTAGTTGATTAAAAACTGAAATATAACTGAAATGTTGGTTAATCGCTCAGTACTAGTGTGTTTGAGGGAGATTTTTGTTTGTTTTGTCTGTGTGTACAGTCGTGGCCAAAAGTTTTGAGAATGACACAAGTATTGATTTTCACAAAGTCTGCTGCCTCAGTTTGTAGGATGGCAATTTGCATATACTCCAGAATGTTATGAAGAGTGATCAGATGAATTGCAATTAATTGCAAAGTCCCTCTTTGCCATGCAAATTAACTGAATCCCCCAAAAAACATTTCCACTGCATTTCAGTCCTGCCACAAAAGGACCAGCTGACATCATGTCAGTGACTCTCTCGTTAACACAGGTGTGAGTGTTGACGAGGACAAGGCTGGAGATCACTCTGTCATGCTGATTGAGTTCGAATAACAGACTGGAAGCTTCAAAAGGAGGGTGGTGCTTGGAATCATTGTTCTTCCTCTGTCAACCATGGTTACCTGCAAGGAAACACGTGCCGTCATCATTGCTTTGCACAAAAAGGGCTTCACAGGCAAGGATATTGCTGCCAGTAAGATTGCACCTAAAATCAACCATTTATCGGGTCATCAAGAACTTCAAGGAGAGCAGTTCAATTGTTGTGAAGAAGGCTTCAGGGCGCCCAAGAAAGTCCAGCAAGTGCCAGGACCGTCTCCTAAAGTTGATTCAGCTGCGGGATCGGGGCACCACCAGTACAGAGCTTGCTCAGGAATGACAGCAGGCAGGTGTGAGTGCATCTGCACGCACAGTGAGGCGAAGACTTTTGGAGGATGGCCTGGTGTCAAGAAGGACAGATAAGAAGCCACTTCTCTTCAGGAAAAACATCAGGGACAGACTGATATTCTGCAAAAGGTACAGGGATTGGACTGCTGAGGACTGGGGTAAAGTCATTTTCTCTGATGAATCCCCTTTCCGATTGTTTGGGGCATCCGGAAAAAGCTTGTCCGGAGAAGACAAGGTGAGCGCTACCATCAGTCCTGTGTCATGCCAACAGTAAAGCATCCTGAGACCATTCATGTGTGGGGTTGCTTTTCAGCCAAGGGAGTGGGCTCACTCACAATTTTGCCTAAGAACACAGCCATGAATAAAGAATGGTACCAATACATCCTCCAAGAGCAACTTCTCCCAACCATCCAGGAATAGTTTGGTGACGAACAATGTCTTTTCCAGCATGATGGAGCACCTTGCCATAAGGCAAAAGTGATAACTAAGTGGCTCGGGGAACAAAACATTCATATTTTGGGTCCATGGCCAGGAAACTCCCCAGACCTTAATCCCATTGAGAACTTGTGGTTAATCCTCAAGAGGCGGGTGGACAAACTGCATTTCATTGACACTTATGAAATGCTTGTAATTATACTTCAGTATTCCATAGTAACATCTGACAAAAATATCTAAAGACACTGAAGCAGCAAACTTTGTGGAAATTAATATTTGTGTCATTCTCAAAACTTTTGGCCACGACTATACATCTGGTGTCTACGTTATCTCTAAATCCGTGTTCACATTGGCAGTTTGAAGTGACTCAAATCCTATTTATTTGCATATCCGATTCAAATCTGTTCTGTTTCCTGCAGTCTGAACTGCCAAAAAGCACATGGAATCTGATATTTCAAGCCACATTTCAAACCACCTTCATAGGTGTTTTTAAAGTCAGATACAAATCTGATTCCCGGCCGTGTGACTTGTGTGAACGGTCAAACCAGATTTATTTGCCCTCAAGTGCTTTTTAGACTTTTTTGGCATATATTTTTGCTTGCTAGCTACTCCGTTGACAGTTTGACAAGAACATGTGGTAGTAACTTGCTTGTTAATTGTTTACAAACAAATGAGTGAATGTGCTAGAAAGCTAAACTGCTAGCTAGTTGACTGCTGTGGCTATCCAGAAGATTCCATTTGAAAGTTGGATCATCTTATTCTTTTGAGGCTTTAAGTGTTCTTACACTATGATTTTTGAACATGCAAAGTAACTGGGGAAACACCCATGGCAGGCATTGTTATTACCTTAGCTTGCTACATAACTTCTGTGTGATGGGAAGCATGAGCACCACCACCAATCAGCCTACACCACTGTGCACACACCTGTTGTTACTATGACAACTAGCATAGCCATGTCAGCAAATGAATGCTGTCTGAACACACACAAATCCGATTTGGTCACTTTTAACTTGCTGTGTGGAAAGTCAGTAGTCCAAAATGCATTTGAAAAACAAAACTGATTTGGGCATTAAGGCCTGCAGTGTGAACAAGGCTTTAGTGTGTTTCCTCCATGTCTTCTATCGACATCCTCAGGCCATAGCCGCTCTATAGTTGGAGTGGAACAGAAGAATGGCAGCCTGTGCCTGTTGCTCCTGAACCCTGGCTGTTCACCTGGAGATGTGAGGAAACTGCTGAGCCAAGATGGCTCCACTGTTAGCACAGCTGTCCGCCGCATGAGGAAGTTCACTGGCAACCTGAAACATAGGCAGTACCAGGTGGTGGCTGTAGATGGCGTGCTCTCCCCCGAGGAGAAACAGGTGAGTCCAAGTGGCTCTTAACTGCATACAGGTACAGTATTTGGTCATCTGGATGGTGTTCCGTAAGGATAAAACCCTTTGAAACGAAGTGAAATAGGGAGGTTGTACCTGAAATTCTCCAATAAGAACACAGGTTTTGACATTAAGTTGTAAAGTGTTTTGCTACGATGTGCACTGAACTGGGAATCAACTATTCGATTTTGATATTGATTTGTTTTTTTGTTTGTCAGACCCGCGTTCTCAACTCAAGAACACTGCAAGCCGAGAGGATCCCTTGATACTGGAATGCAGTTGTCGCATTCATTTTACTGTGAATGTAAATTTATAACTGCCAAAAACATTTCATGTTGAATTTTCTTTGACATTTTATTAAGGTAATAAATGATGTATTTTTAACGTTGCCTTTTTCTCTGTTCTGTTGAAATCCTCAACATATTCCTGTGTGTAGAATTGGGACCTTGTAGAAGGCGTAAGGACACACTGAGAATGGAACATGTATTCATATATTTATTGAACTACCAGAAATGACTGTAACCAAACATTATATATATTATATATATACACACACTACCATTCAAAAGTTTGGGGTCACTTAGAAATGTCCTTGTTTTTGAAAGAAAAGCAAAAAAATGTGTCCATTAAAATAACATCAAATTGATCAGAAATACAGTGTAGACATTGTTAATGTTGTAAATGACTATTGTAGCTGGAAACTGCAGATTTTTTATGGAATATCTACATAGGCGTACAGAGGCCCATTATCAGCAACCATCACTCCTGTGTTCCAATGGCACGTTGTGTTATCTAATCCAAGTTTATAATTTTAAAGGCTAATTGATCATTAGAAAACCCTTTTGCAATTATGTTAGCACAGCTGAAAACTGTTGTCCTGATTAAAGAAGCAATAAAACAGGCCTTCTTTAGACTAGTTGGGTATCTGGAGCATCAGCATTTGTGGGTTCAATTACAGGCTCAAAATGGCCAGAAACAAAGAACTTTCTTGTGAAATTCATCAGTCTATTCTTGTTCTGAATATTGAAGGCTATTCCATGAGAGAAATTTGCCAAGAAACTGAAGATCTTGTACAACGCTGTGTACTACTCTCTTCACAGAACAGAGCGAACTGTCTCTAACCAGAATAGAAAGAGGAGTGGGAGGCCCCGTTGCACAACTGAGCAAGAGGACAAGTACATTAGAGTGTCTAGTTTGAGAAACAGACGCCTCGCAAGTCCTCAACTGGCAGCTTCATTAAAAAGTACCCGCAAAACACCAGTCTCAACGTCAACAGTGAAAAGACTACTCGGAGATGCTAGCCTTCTAGGCAGAGTTGCAAAAAAAAAGCCATGTCTCAGACTGGCCAATAAAAAGAAAAGATGAAGATGGGCAAAAAAACACAGACACTAGACAGAGGAAGATTTGGGGAAAAAAGGGTTATGGACAGACAAATCTAAGTTTGAGGTGTTCGAATCACAAAGAACATTCGTGAGACGCAGAAAAAATGAAAAGATGCTTGAGGAGAGCTTGACGTCATCTGTCAAGCATGGTGGAGGCAATGTGATGGTCTGGGGGTGCTTTGGTGGTGGTAAAGTGGGAGATTTGTACAGGGTAAAAGGGATCTTGAAGAAGGCTATCACTCCATTTTGCAACGCCATGCCATACCCTGTGGACGGTGCTTAATTGGAGTCAATTTCCTCCTACAACAGGACAAGACCATACACCTCCAGCTGTGTGAGAAGGCACGAGGCCAAGATACTGATTTTGACCCTCAGGGACACATTATTCCATTAATGTTAGTCGCATGTCTGTGGAACTTGTTTAGTTTGTCTGTTGTTGAATCGTATGTTCATACAAATATTTACACATGTTAAGTTTGCTGAAAATTAACACAGTTGACAGTGAGGGGACGTTTCTTTTTTTGCTGAGTTTATGTATATACACACACACACACACACAAACATTAACGGAGTCCATTCATGGAGAGACACACCTGGTGCATCTTTGCCCCACACTGTCTTTCACTAGAAGTAGGAATAGACCAGCCCCTCCTCATGTATTGTCAAATCAGAAAACAAGACCAAGTAGTTCTCCCCTTTCTCAAACATGAGTCAGGTTACATGGGAAGACATAGAGACCACTTATGATTTAGTGTTGAGTCACACTTTAACCTTCTGTCCTGTTCTAATTGAGGAGGAACATTCCGCAACTGCAGATTTTATCTTACAGTATCTGGGGGCCGGGGCCCTCTGGGTACGTGCGGCTTCGGTGGAACAGATACACACACATACACTGACATTCACTCACACACACATATACTCTCTCACAAACACAGATGACACACACCCTCACTCACACCCTCCTGACAAGTCACCTGGCAACACGATCACTACTGTGAGAATTGGACAGATAAAAAGCAAAAATTGCTGGTGAAAAGGACATTCTGTAATACAGATTATTCCCAGGCCACCGACTGGAATGTTTAAATTACTATTGAACTGGTAGGACCGCAGTCTGTGGGTTGGTTGGAGGAACTCTTCTCTGGTACATTCTTTCCTCCAAGCCTCTGTCCTGATTCCTGTCCATGCCCCCTCAGAAATGTGACAGCTCACTGATAACTGACAGATGTGTGGATTGCGACTACGCATGTCCTTATCAGTACTACAGAGAATAAATATGTATTGTATAGGTATGTATTGGACATATAGTGCTGTCATATTAGAGACATTTCACAAACTGATGAAAGGTTATTTTTATGCTTTATTGCCCTCGAACAAAATATGAATCCATCAGAAGTATTAGGGTCCATGCATGACAGGGCCGGGCCGAAAACGTGGAGAGATGGCATTTGCCACAACCATTTTTGATTTAGTTTAATAAAATATATCAACGCAAAACGTTAAAAAGAGGGGGAAAGTGATGTATTTTAGACCGATTTGCCTCATGAATTGTCAACTAGAAGACAAGATCTCTTTCAGTCACACTGGAGCGCTGCTACAGGCTCTTTGCATGCCTTAACCAATCAGGTTCACAGACATCGCAGGTCACGCGGGCTGGGCACAATGCACAAAGTTTAAGGCAGTCTCCACTTTCCTCTGGAATTTATTTAGCAAGCCTGATAACACATCACACCAGACAGACACAAACAAAAACTCTTCCATAAATGTATCAACCTATACACTTAAACATTAGCGATATGACATGCTGTATTGCATGGAAACAATATCATTTTCCAGTCTGATCACTACTATGTGCCCTGTCTCTGGCCAGGGTGAAGGAAGAGGTAACTTGGTGTATTTATAGCCAATTTGTTTGTGAGAAAATGTGAATTGGATCAAATTTGGTT